>NW_012106919.1:7871180-7875370 GCF_000951045.1 Mandrillus leucophaeus | reverse complement strand
ATTTTTTCCTTCATTTCAACTTTGGTGAATCTGACAATTATGTGTCTTGGAGTTTCTCTTCTCGAGGAGTATCTTTGTGGCATTCTCTGTATTTCCTGAATTTGAATGTTGGCCTGCCTTACTAGGTTGGGGAAGTTTTCCTGGAAGATATCCTGCAAAGTGTTTTCCAACTTGGTTCCATTTTCCCCATCAGTTTCAGGCACACCAATCAGACGTAGATTTGATCTTTTCACATAATCCCATATTTCTTGAAGGCTTTGTTCGTTTCTTTTTACTCTTTTTTCTCTACACTCTTCTCGCTTCATTTCATTCATTTGATCTTCAATCGCTGATACTCTTTCTTCCAGATGATCGAGTCGGTTACTGAAGCTTGTGCATTTGTCACGTAGTTCTCGTGTTATGGCTTTCATTTCTATCAGTTCTTTTAAGGACTTCTCTACATTGGTTATTCTAGTTTGCCATTTGTCAAATCTTTTTTCAAGGTTTTGAGTTTCTTCGCGCTGGTTTCTTCACGCTGGTTCCTCCTTTAGCTCTGAGAAGTTTGATCGACTGAAGCCTTCTTCTCTCAACTCGTCAAAGTCATTCTCCATCCAGCTTTGTTCTGTTGCTGGCAATGAGCTGCGTTGCTTTGGAGGGGGAGATGCGCTCTGATTTTTTGAATTTCCAGCTTTTCTGCACTGCTTTTTCCCGATCTTTGTGATTTTATCTGCCTTTGGTCTTTGATAATAGTGACGTACTGATGGGGTTTTGGTGAGGGTGTCCTTTCTGTTTGTTAGTTTTCCTTCTAACAATCAGGACCCTCAGCTGTAGGTCTCTTGGAGTTTGCTTGAGGTCCACTCCAGACCCTATTTGCCTGGGTATGAGAAGCGGAGGTTGCAGAAGACAGAATATTGCTGAACAGCAATTGTTGCTGTCTGATTCTTGCTTTAGAAGCTTCTTCACAGGGGTGTACCCCGCCGTGTGAGGTGTGAGGTGTTGGTCTGCACCTAGTGGGGGATGTCTCCCAGTTAGGCTACTCAGGGGTCAGGGACCCACTTGGGCAGGCAGTCTGTCTGTTCTCAGATCTCAACCTCTGTGCTGGGAGATCCACTGCTCTCTTCAAAGCTGTTAGATGAGGGCATTTACCTCTGCCAAGGTTTCTGCTACTTTTTGTTTAGCTGTGCTCTGTCCCCAGAGGTGGAGTCTACAGAGGCAGGCCGGCCTCCTTGAGCTGTCGTGGGCTCCACCCAATTCGAGCTTCCAGGTGGCTTTGTTTACCTACTTAAGCCTCAGCAATGGTGGGCGCCCCTCCCCCAGACTCACTGCCGCCTTGCAGTTAGATCTCATACTGGTGTGCTAGCAATGAGGGAGGCTCCGTGGGCGTGGGACCCTCTGGGCCAGTTGTGGGATATATTCTCCTGGTGTGCTGTTTGTTAAGACCGTTGATAAAGTGCAGTATTAGGGTGGGAGTTATCCGATTTTCCAGGTGTTGTGTGTCTCAATTTCCTTTGGCTAGGAAAAGGAATTCCCTTCCCCCTTGTGCTTCCCAGGTGAGGTGATGCTTTGCCCTGCTTCAACTCTGGCTAGTTGGGCTGCACCTGTGGACCAGCGCCAGCTGTCCGACACGACCCAGTGAGATGAACTTGGTACCTCAGTTGAAAATGCAGAAATCACCCATCTTCTGTGTTGCTCACGCTGGGAGCTGGAGGCTGGAGCTCTTCCTATTCGGCCATCTTGGGCGCGCCTCCTGAATTTGAAATCAGTAGCCTTTATATTAACCTAGCAGTTTTAGCTTTGATGCTTATATTAAAATTCTATGTAAATGTATTATAATTGTCTAATAACTAAGTGAATTTTAATACAACAAAAATGTCTGCAAAAGGGACAATTTATACTATGACTAAATTGTATGACTGAAGTAATTTTATACCTCTGCATTTGTTCTTTAACCTAAAGATAAATAGATAACTATGTAAAGGGGGATACACGTCAATTTTAAAATATTTTATTTATTTTAGTTTAGTTTTAGTTTAGTTTTATACAAGTTTATTGCATGGATATATTGTGTGATGCTGAGGTTTGGACTTCTAATGATCCCATCACCTAAGCAGTGAACAGAATACCAGATAGGTAATTTTTCAACCTTTCCCTCCTCTCTCCCTCCTTGTTTTTGGAGTCCCCAGTATTTATTGTTCCCATAATTGTGTCCATGTGTACCCAATGTTTAGCTCCCACTTGTGAGAACATGCAGTATTTGGTTTTCTGTTTCTGTGGTAACTTGCTTAGGATGATGGCTCCAGCTGCAACTATGTTGCCGCAAAGGACATGATTTAGTTCCTTAAAAAAATATTTTTCAAGATCATATAAAAGTTTCACATATGAACTAAAATTTTTACTTACCCCAAACAAATATTACACCTCAGAGATTCACTCTGTTTTGTTGTTTAAAATTTAAACACAAACTCCATGTGGTCATACCAAATGACAAAATTGAAAAACTCACTTTCTGTTTCTTTATCTTTACAGTAACAGTGTTATCATTTATTATTTTGAATTACAGTTTAAGTGCAGGAATATATAGCATTTAGGAGTTGTAGGCAAAACTGTATATAAAATGCACTCTAATTATTCCAAAATTTATAAATTTACTCTTAGAATGAATTTATATACCTGTCATGGTCAAGTATTTAACTGAAGTACTCCACATTAACTCCTTTATAAGACAGAATATTTATTAAATGGTAAGTTTTTAAAAGGTGCTAATTTGAAAGTTACATATGTATTATTAAAATCAATACTAATCATAGCAATTGTTTAGAAGTTTGAACAACATGTGATTTGGGGGAATAAGTATCTATTTTATGTAATTAATTAATTTTATTTTTTATTATACTTTAAGTTCTGGGATACATGTGCAGAATGTGCAGGTTTGTTACGGAGGTATACATATGCCATGGTGGTTTGCTGCACCCATCAACCCATCATTCAGGTTTCAAGCCCAGCATGCATTAGGTATTTCTCCTAATGCTATCCCTCTCCTTGCCCCCCACCCCGTAACAGGCCCCTGTGTGTGATGTTCCCCTCCCTGTGTCCATGTGTTCTCATTTTTCAACTCCCACTTATGAGTGACAACATGCGGTGTTTGATTTTCTGTTCCTGTGTTAGTTTGCAGAGAGTGATGGTTTCCAGCTTCTTTCATGTCTTTTCAAAGGACATGAACTCATTCTTTGTTATGGCTGCATAGTATTCCATGGTGTATATGTGCCACATTTTCTTTATCCACTCTATCTTTGATGGGCATTTGGGTTGGTTCCAAGTCTTTGCTATTGTGAATAGTGCTGCAATAAACATATGTGTGCATGTGTCTTTAAAGTAGAATGATTTATAATCCTTCAGGTATATACTCAGTAATGGGATTGCTGGGTCAAATGGTATTTCTGGTTCTTGATTCTTGGGGAATCACCATACTGTCTTCCAAAATGGTTGAACTAATTTATACTCCCACCAACAATGTAAAAGTGTCCCTATTTCTCCACATCCTCTCTAATATCTGTTGTTTCCTGAGTTGTGAATGGTTGCCATTCTAACTGGCGTGAGATGGTATCTCATTCCGGTTTTGATTTGCATTCCTATAATGACCAGTGATAATTAGCTTTTTGTCGTATGTTTCTTGGCTGCAGAGATGTCTTCTTTTGAGAAGTGTCTGGTCATATCCTTTGCCCACTTTTTGATGTTTTTTTTTTCCTTGTAAATTTGTCTGAATTCTTTGTAGATTCTGGATATCAGCCCTTTGTCAGATGGGTAGATTGCAAAAATGTTCTCCCATTCTGTAGGTTGCCTGTTCACTCTGATGGTCATTTCTTTTGCCATACAGAAGCTCTTTAGTTTAATTAGATCCCAATTGTCCATTTCGGCTTTTGTTGCCATTGCTTTTTGCATTTTAGTCATGAAGTCCTTGCCCATGCCTATGTCCTGAATGGTATTGCCTAGGTTTTCTTCTAGAATTTGTATGGTTTTAGGTCTAACATTTAAGTCTTTAATCAATATTGAGTTAATTTTTGTGTAAGATTTAAGGAAGGGGTCCAGTTTCAGTTTTCTGCATATGGCTAGCCAGTTTTCCCAACACCATTTATTAAATAGGGAATCCTTTCCCCATTTCTTGTTTTTGTCAGGGTTGTCAAAGATCAGATGGTTGTAGATGTGTGGTGTTA
>NW_012106919.1:7833199-7870715 GCF_000951045.1 Mandrillus leucophaeus | reverse complement strand
GCTTGTGATTTTTGCACATTGATTTTGTATCCTGAGACTTTGCTGAAGTTGCTTATCAGCTTAATGAGATTTTGGGCTGAGATGATGGAGTTTTCAAAATATACAATCATGTCATCTGAAAACAGAGATAATTTTGACTTCCTCTCTTCCTATTTGAATACCCTTTATTCCTTTCTCTTGCCTGATTGCCCTGGCCTGAACTTCCAATACTGTATTAAATAGGAGTGGTGAGAGAGGGCATCCTTGCCTTGTGCCAGTTTTCAAAGGGAATACTTCCAGCTTTTGCCCATTCAGTATGCTATTGGCTGTGGGTTTGTTATAAACAGCTCTTATTATTTTGAGATATATTCCACCAAAACCTAGTTTATTGAGAGTTTTTAGCATGAAGCGGTGTTGAATTTTATCAAAGGCCTTTTCTGCATCTATTGAGATAATCATGTGGTTTTTATCATTGGTTATGTTTATGGGATGGATTACCTTTATTGATTTGTGTATGTTGAACCAGCCTTGCTTCCCAGGGATAAGGCTGACTTGATTATGGTGGATAAGCTTTTTGATGTGTTCCTGGACTCGGTTTGCCAGTGTTTTTTATTGAGGATTTTTGCATTGATGTTCATCAGAAGTATTGGCCTGAAACTTTCTTTTTTTGTTGTGTCTCTGTGAGGTTTTAATATCAAGATTATGTTGGCCTCATAAAATGAGTTAGGGAGGAGTCCCTCTTCCTCTATTGTTTGGAATAGTTTCAGAAGGAATGGTACCATCTCCTCTTTTTACCTCTGGTAGAATTCAGCTGTGAATCCATCTGGTCCTGGGTTTTTTTTGGTTGGTAGGCTATTAATTACTGCCTCAATTTCAGAAGTTGTTATTGCTTTATTCAGGGATTTGATTCCTTCCTGGTTTAGTCTTGGGAGGGTGTATGTGTCTAGGAATTTATCCATTTCTTCTCAATTTTCTAGTTTATTTGCATAGAGGTATTTATAATATTCTCTGATGGTAATTTGTATTTCTGTGGGATCAGTGGTGATATCCCCTTTATCATTTTTTATTGTGTCTATTTGATTCTCTCTCTTTTCTTTATTAGTCTGGGTAGCCAACTATCCATTTTGTTAATCTTTTCAAAAAACCAGCTGCTGGATTCACTGATTTTTGGAGGGTTTTTTGTGTCTCTATCTCCTTCAGTTCTGCTCTGATCTTAGTTATTTCTTGTCTTCTGCTCCTTTTGAATTTGTTTGCTCTTGCTTCTCTAGTTCTTTTAATTGTGATATTAGGGTGTTGATTTTAGATCTTTCCTGTTCTCTGATGTGGGCATTCAGTGCCATAAATTTCCCTCTAAACACTGTTTTAGCTGTGCCCAGAGATTCTGGTATGTTGTTTCTGTGTTCTCATCGGTTTTGAAGAACTTATTTATTTCTGCCTTAATTTGGTTATTTACTCAGTAGTCATTCAGGAGCAGGTTGTTCAGTTTCCATGTAGTTGTGTGATTTTGAATGAGTTTCTTAATCCTGAGTTCTAATTTGATTGCACTGTGGTCTGAGAGACTGTTTGTTATGATTTCTGTTCTTTAGCATTTGCTGAAGAGTGTTTTAATTCCAATTATGTGGTCAATTTTAGAATAAGTGCTATGCGATGCTGAGAATAATGTATATTCTGTTGATTTGGGGTGAAGAGTTCTGTAGATGTCTATTAGGTCCACTTCCTCCAGAGCTGAGTTCAAGTCCTCAGCTTCCCCTATGAAGCTATGTTTGGCTGGATATGAAATTCTGGGTTGAAAATTCTTTTCTTTAAGAATGTTGAATATTGGCCCGCACTCTCTTCTGGCTTATAGGGTTTCTTTAGAGAGATCTGCTGTTAGCCTAATGGGCTTGCCTTTGTAGGTAACTTGACCTTTCTCTCTGGCTGCCATTAACATTTTTTCCTCCATTTCAACCTTGGTGAATCTGACGATTATGTGTCTTGGGGTTGCTCTTCTCAAGTGGTATCATAGTGGTGTTTTCTGTATTTCCTGAATTTGAATGTTGACCTGTCTTGCTAACTAGGGGAAGTTCTCCCAGATAATATCCTGAAGAGTGTTTTTTAACTTAGTTCCATTCTCCCTGTCACTTTCAGGTGCACTAATCAATCTTTGGTTTGGTCTTTTCACATAGTCCCATATTTCTTGGAGGCTTTTATCATTCCTTTTCATTCTTTTTTCTCTAATCTTGTCTTCACGCTTTATTTCATTATGTTGATCTTCAATCTCTGATATCCTTTCTTCTGCTTGATTGATTTAGCTATCAATACTTGTGTATGCTTCATGAAGTTCTTGTGCTGTGTTTTTCAGCTCCGTCAGGTCATTTATGTTCTTCTCTAAAGCGGTTATTCTAGTTACTTGTTTCTGTAACCTTTTATCAAGGTTCTTAGCTTCCTTGCATTGGGTTAGAACATGCTTCTTTAGCTCAGAGGACTTTGTTATTGCTCACATTCTGAAGCCTACTTCTGTCAACTTGTCAAACTCCCTCCCTGTCCGGTTTTGTGCCTTTGCTGGTGAGGAGTTGCAATCATTGAAGGAGAAGAGACATTCTGGTTTTTGGAATTTTCAGCATTTTGGTTCCGGTTTTTTTCTCATCTTCTTGGATTTATTTATCTTTGATCTTTGATGCTGATGACCTTTGGATGGGGTTTTTGCGTGGGCATCCTTTTGATTGATGTTGATGTTATTGCTTTCTGTTTGTTAGCTTTCCTTCTAAAGTCAGGCCCCTCTTCTGCAAGTCTGCTGGAGTTTGCTGGAAGTCCACACCAGACCCTGTTTGCCTGGATATCACCGGCGGAGGCTCAGTTGGAATGGCAGCAATCACCTGCCTTCTGTGTTGGTCTCGCTGGGAGCTGCAGACCAGAGCTGTTTGTAGTTGTCCATCTTGCCTGTCTCCCAAGCAGGATGAAATATCTTGTAATTGATATTCTTTACAAGTGCCAGCACACAGTGATAATTTTAAAAAAGATTAACTTTGAGTTATTTTTATTTTGTTTATAAATTATCTTCAAAAAATGTACCCCTTATTGGCTAGACCAAGAGTGAACTGCCCCCAATTTCCCAACCTATGCATTCCACTATTAATAAATAATGTTTAGGTCATTTATTGAATCAATGTCCCTATTTCTTTCTTTCTTCTTCTTCTTTTATTTTTTTTTTTTTTAGATGGAGTTTCACTCTTGTTGCCAAGGCTAGAGTGCAATGGCGCGATCTCAGCTTACTGCAACCTCTGCCTCCGAGATTCAAGCAATTCTCCTGCCTCAGCCTCCAAAGTAGCTGGGATTACAGGCATGCACCACCACACCCAGCTAATTTTTATATTTTCAGCAGAGGTGGGGTTTTGCCATGTTGTTCAGGCTGGCCTTGAACTCCTGTCTTCAGGTGATCCACCCACCTCGGCCTTCCAAAATGCTGGGATTAGAGGCATGAGCCACTGTGCCCAGCCCAATGTCCCTATTTCTTCCAATATATTTTCTACTTCCTTGTCTCTCTACTATCAATCTGGGACTCAAATACATGTATACTAGACTTATTGATATTATTCCTCAGATCTATTCATTTCCCCTGCCCCTAATTTTTCTTTCTGTTCTCTAGATTAAATAATTTATCAAGTTCACTAACTCTTCCATTATCTTTTTTCTATTGTTTTTTCTATTGTTAAAACTATCAAGTAGATTTTTCATGATGCAAGTATTGCATTATTCAGTTCAGTTCTACTTGCTCCTTTTATTTCTCTGCTAAGATCTTTTTGTCATTAATTCATTGTAAGAATATTTTCATTTACATTCTTAAGCATAGTTGCTTAAGATAGTTGCTTTAAAATACTATCTACTAATTCCAACATCTTGGTCATTTCGGAAATGGTTACAAACTGTCTTTCACTTTAGGAACTAGTCAGGTTTCCCTGTTTCTTTGTATGTCCGCCAGTTTTGAATTACATCATGGATATTTTGAATAACAAGTTGCAGACATTCTGGATTCTATTATATTCCTCTGAAGAGTGCTAATCATGTGTCTGCATTTGTTTCAACGGGCACTTAATTTGAGTAAATCCATACTGAAAACTTTGTATCCCTATGGTGAATGCTGGCTTAAATAATCTCAATTCAGTTCTTTATTGGGCTGCTTAGAATCTGCCCTCAAATACATAGTTCTGGAATCAGCCAGAAGTTAGGCCAAAAGTTATTCAGAGAATTAAGGATACTCTCTCTTTGGATTGCTCCTTTCCAAAATTTCTCCCATCATTTTCCAGCAACTGTGGTTGCTCCAAATTCTGTCCTCTGGTTATTCAAACCAATAAGGCTATAGTTTTCTTATCAGTTTTGGCTGTCCTGCCTGGTGCAGCTTCAGGCTTGATTTCATAAAAGCCATAAAAACAGGAAACTCAGGTCATGCCATCTCCTTCTAGACTTCATTTTGCACCCACATTCTTTTTAGAAAAATCAGAATATTCACACAGTGACTGTTTTTAAATCAAATGCAAATTCCCCAAGAGACTGAACTTCAGTATTATTATTGATTGTCTCTGCTACACTCCTGGAGATATCATCCTTAAGCACTATACTAGGTTTCACATTCCTCAGAGTCTTTCCCATCAGGATCTGTGTTTAGTGGCTTCCTGTGGCTGCTGGAAAGATTTGGAAGCTCCAATCCTGATCAGAGAAAGCAGAGATTCTGAGGGAAAACAAAGTCCCAATGCCCATAACAGATTCAATGCTCCAGATTTGACTGAAACATAAAGCAGTAAGCCAAGCAACAATATGTGCAACAAAAATTTGCTGCAAACAGATTGCTAGGAAATTTGTTTTATATTTTAAAACATCTACAGCTGGCTGACTACGGCCCAACTAAACTGGCATTGTGAAAGGAACTCTGTGTACTATTTAGCATTTCCAGTGACTTAGGCATTGAGGCTGGGCATTTTTGTCTTTTGGAGAGAGTTTTCTTTATTCTGACATACTTATTGACCCTGCCATTCTTGCTTCTCAGCAAAAAAATTTATCAGTTCTGGAAATCTGTCAGGCTATGTCTTTCATTCACTAAAGACATATATCTATGGACTTCCTTCTGCTACCTACCATGGCCAAACTGTGAATTCAGGGTCATAGGCTCAACCCTTTAAGTGAGAAGGTAGACTAATGTCTCCAAGAACCCTGGTTCTTCTTCAGTCGGCCTGGGAATAGACCCAAACCCAATTGCCTTATTAACCTTTGCTTCAGGAGCCAGACTGGTTTTCCACACTGTACATTATATAAATGTATCACATACGGCTGGGAACAGTGGCTCACGCCTGTAATGCCAGCACTTTGGGCCGAGGTGGGTGGATCACGAGGTCAGGAGATGGAGACCATCCTGGCTAACACGGTGAAACCCTGTTTCTACTCAAAATACAAAAAGTTAGCCAGGCGTGGTAGCAGCCAGCTGTAGTCCAGCTACTCAGAAGGCTGAGGCAGGAGAATGGAGTGAACCCAGGAGGCGGAGCTTGCAGTGAGCAGAGACCACGTCACTGAACTCCAGCCTGGGTGATAGAGTGAAACTCCATCTCAATAAATAAATAAATAAATAAATAAATAAATAAATAAATAAGTAAATAAATGTATCACATACATTTTCTATAATTGTTTTGTACTGTCCAGCAATTATCTGTGTTGTCGTCATAATACTTTTAAAAATACATTTTCTGACTTTCATTTTAAAAATTTAATGTATCATTCATGCAATGAAATGCACAAATCTTGAGTGTTACACGGTTTTGTGTGAACATATATTTTTATTTTTTCTGGGGTAAATACTTAAGAGTGAGACTTATGGTTCATATGATAAGTGAATGTTTAATTCTATAAGAAACTATAAAATTGTTTTCCAAAGTGACTGTACCATTTTATAATTCCACCGGAAATATATGAGCATTCAAGCTGTTCCATCACATCTTCACCAACATTTGGTATTGCCTGTCTTGTTAGCTTTAGCCATTATAGTGGAGATGTAGTGTATCATGTGTCTTTAATATAGTATGGCACGTAGCATGTCTCTAATGGTTAATGATAATAAGCATATTTACACATACTTATTTGCCATTCATCTACCTTCTGCTGTAAGTGACCATTAAATCTCTTGCCCATATCTCAACTGGGTTGTTTGTTTTACTATTTAGCTGTAAGAATTCTTTATATATTCTGGATACAAGCTGATTTTTAGTATTATGTTTGTAAATATTTTCCCCTGTCTTTGGCTAGCCTTTTCATTTTATACATAATTATATTTTGGAGCACAAAAGTTTTGAATTTTGATAAAACCCAATTCATCATTATTTTATTTTATGGTTAGTGCTTTTGTATACTATATAAGAAACTTTAACTCAAGGTCACGTAATTGTTCTAACAATGGCCTGGGAACACAGGAAGCTCCTCTGCCACTCAGTGATCTGCAACCATACCTCCAATGAGATCTGAATGCTGGCCTTTGGGAGCTATCCCCCATTCAAAGTTTGTCTTACTTAGGAAGCCTCCCTTAGCCCTGGGGCTAGATTATTTTATATTAAATTAATACAATAGGCTAAAATCAACCAGGAGTTATAATGAACTGTGTTGGACTGTAGTTTTTTTCCTGATGAATTGATCCTTTTTTTGTTAAGTCTATTTTGCACGATGAATTGATCCTTTTGTTAAGTCTATTTTGCATGTTATTGATATAGCCAAGACACTTTTCTTATGTGTATTGATTACATGATACATCTTTTTCCATTGTGTTAATTTCAAACTATCTATGTCATACTGAAAGTATGTTGCTTACAATAGCATACATTTCATTTTACTTTCTAATGCAGTTATCAATACGGTTAATTTTAGTCTGTCATCTTGCTCTTTGTTTTTTATTTATGGCATTTATTTGCTGTTACTGCTGTTGTTCCTTTTCTCTCCTTTTCAACCTTCTACAGATTGGGTATTTTTCAGTATTTAGTAGTACATTATTATTGTTTTTGCTTTAACCAGACAATAATGTTTTGAGAAATTAGGAAATGAAAAAAAAAATGTGTCTTATATTTATATTTGCCCACATATTTGCTATTCTCGGTACTTTCTAGGTCTGAGTTTCCATTTGGTATCATTTTTCTTCACCCTGAGGAACTTCCATTAGTAATCCTAATAATGCAGGCATTCTGGAAAAGACTTTTTTTTCACTCTGTTTGACCAAAAATGTTTTCATTTCACCTTCATTTTGGAGAATATTTTCACTGCAATTGGAATTCTAGGTTAACTCTTTTTTCTAGCAATTTAAAGATCTTACGCTATCATCTTTTGGCTTCTGTCATTGCTGATGAGAAGTTATTAGCAAATCTTGTGGTTCTGTTTTATGTATCTTTTTCTCTATCCAGTTTTAGGATTTTGTCTTTATCACTGGTTTTCAGCAATTATATTATGTGCTTCTATCGGTATGTCTGTTTATACTACTTAGAATTCATTGAACTTCTTGAATCTGTGGGTTTATATTTTCATCAAATCTGAAAAATATTCCAGTGTTACTTTTTAAAATATATTTTCCTATGTCAATATTTCTCTCATCTTGTTCTGGTATTCTACAGATATGTTAAACTGTCTTATTTTGCCCGCAAGTCACTAAAGCTCTGTCCATTGTCCATTTTTTGCCAGCCATTTTTTTTTCTATATGGTTCAGTTTGCATAGTTTCCATTGTAATGTCTTTGAATTCAGTAATATTTTCTCCTATAATGTCTAATCTGATAGTAAGCCCATTTAACATGTTTTTCATATCAGATATTGTGATTTTCAGCTTAAAATTTCCATTTTGTTCCTTTTATTAACTCTCCATTTTCTTACTGATATTCCTATTTGTTTTCTATTTATGATCAAAGTTTTCCTTTAAAGCCATGAGACCATTTATAACAGATATTTAAAGTATTTGTGTGTTATCTCAATTTGTTTTATTCTTTTTATTTTTCTTATAGATAGTGCTCATTTTGACTGTATTTGTTGGAGTCCAAGAAATGGCTACATCAGACAGGGATAGCTCACCTCCAGAACAGATGTATCAAAGCTTCAATCAGATTTCCCAGTATGGATGGCACTTCTATCTCCTCTTTCTCAGAAGAGAGGAATGAAAGTTTAGATTACCACACAGGCCCTGATGCTTTCTCAGAATTTTCCTCAATTCTAAACTTTTCCCCATCATAATGAGCTAGAGAGGCAACCACAGCATAATTATCCATCGTTACACTTGACAAGAGTAAGCTTAATTCAAAAATTAGAGCTGAAATTTTCCCAATGGGCTTGCAAGAAAGGCATCTTTATCCTTATGTATTAGTCCATTTTTACACTGTTTTAAGAATTGCCCCAAACTGCGTAATTTATAAGGAAAGAGGTTTAACTGACTCACAGTTCAGATGACTGGGGAAGCCTCAGGAACTTACAGACATGGCGGAAGGCAAAGAGGAAGCAAGGCACTTTCTTCACATGGTGGCAGGAAGGAGAAATGCTGAGTGAAGTGGGAAGAGCCCCTTAAAACCAAGAGATCCCATGAGAACTCACTCACTATCACAAGAACAGCATGGGAGAAACAACTCCCATGATTTAATTCCCTCCACCTGGTCTCTCCCTTGACACATGGGGATTATGGCGTTTACAATTCAAGATGAGATTTGGGCGGGAACACAAAGCCTAACCATATCACCTTATTTCATAAAAAACTATCAAAAGCTTCAAACCAGGCCTGGCTTTCTCCCAGTCTTACGTATTTGCATTTAGTATTATGCACATTGCCTCTTGTCTCTAAATGGCTTGCATATGAATGATTGCTGAAGACCCACTAGACGGTGTTGATTTAATGCATGATCGGTGCTTTTCATAAGCTTACATACTACTAGATCAGAAATGCAACCTTAATTTCTGTTAGACTTGCCAGATATCTAGTATAGCCATCATATATATATTGTTATAAAATTTTATAGACATTTTTCTGATCCCATTTATGATCATGATTTCTTCCCTCAATTTTCTTTACTACTGTATTCAGAAATTCTACTGAGAAAGGGGCTTGATTCACCAGAATCTCCACTTCTCCATAATATCCTTGGAATGCAAAATGAATTCCCTGAAAGTAACGTAATTCCAGAAATTAATTCTAGAAAAGAGGTCAAGATACTACTGCCTTTCTAATTTGGTAGGATAAGAGATACCCAAGATGTATTTGGTCTCTGATGTTGATAACTCTTTCCACATATTTCTACACAGCCAACTAGCTAATATAGGTCAGTTAACATACAGCCTTTCTTAATGGAAAGAAATCATAGGTTCAGTTCCCTGACCGATGAAATGTATGTTTCTCTGGAGACATTTCTGCAGAGGAGGATATTTCTTACCCAAGGACTGTCACAGAATTTGATTCTTGCTTTGTCCTGTACTGCATATACGTGTACTTGATTCAGTCTGATCAGTGATCAGTCTGATTCACTCAAATGTCTGCCACTCTGAGCTTCAACTCCCCCAAAGGACTGCAGAAAGTGTGCATTTTAGACCATGCTCTTCTTGGCTGTGAAATCTTTCCTTAATAGTTGAAAGATTTTCAAGAAAGCCTCACAAGATGAATCAGTTGTTGTCTCATATTTAGCAAGATTTTTCTGTAAATCTATTCTGTAAGGTTAGCTCTTGATTTGCAATGAGGTTAGGCTATTAGATATTCTAATAAGAACCCAACTTGTACATTCCCATTAAAGATTAATTTGGCTGCCTTGCAACATCTGTGTTCTGCTGACTCCTATCTGTTCCCCAGGCTGCAGGGCCAAACTCATCCATCATCACAGACAGGCACTTGGAAGCCACCCCTTGCTGTTGCTTTCACATATCAAAGAAAGAGTCAGCTCAGGCAGGGAGATTCCTAGAGTAGCCTGTCCCAAAGGCTCTACCTCAGAAGCCCCTTTCCAGGCTTCCCCACTCACCTTTGGGGCTGAATATTGTAAAGGCACCAACACAGCTGATTACTTGAAAACACAACAAATGGGACATGCTGAAAGGTGGCTTTGCAGAGGCATTGTAGCCACTCGGAATCTGGAGACATTTCTACCATAGCGTCTTACCCAAAATAGCACTTGGTGAAATTTAACCTGAGGACTGTTGTCAAAAACAAGTGTGAGTATTTTAGTTAATGTTTGGCAGGCAGCCCATTTGTGAGCATGAGTTCACCCCAAGGCCCAGCGAGAGGGTTTCTAGAGCCTGGTTGCATCCTGGGCTTCTGCCCTAAAATTTTCCTTGCTTGTTGACAGAGTGCATCAGGTGAGCAGAGAACTGTCCGAAGTGTGCAGGTAGGAGTCTCCCAGGAAGCTGAGAGAAATCCCACTGGCCTTGGTAGTCTTCAGAGCTACCACTCCACACACTGGGCACAAACATCCCAAAAAGGCTCTCTGCATGGGCATGGCTGATTACCCAGTGTACAATCTACTTGTGGTGCCCAGACTCTCAGAGGAACCTTGACCTGCTATCAGAAATGCTTGTTACAGATAGTTCACCTGCTGCAGGTACAGGCAGTTATGACATACAGCCAGAAGTATAATACATAATTCAAGTGAAGAAATGCAATCAAAGATGCAACAGACAGCTTAGGGAAGTAAGAAGTTTCCTGAAAATTGAGACAATCAAGCTCTGGCTGATAAGGATAAGGAAATTGTACAGAAACTTCAAGCATCAGATGAATCATTTAAAAAGATTGTCTTTGAGGACTCTCTCAACTTTGAGATAGCATAGTCTCAGAATTCTGAGAATTCTCTATTACAAGGGTGTATCACATGCATTCTCACTCTTCGTGTCTCAATTAAAAGAGTATATAAAAAAGCACAGAAGGCATTTCTGCACTTTTGCATAAACTGACTTGTTTGTGTGCAAGTGAGGATGAGTGATGAGTCTGTAAAACTTCATGTTGTAGTTTAAGTGACGGGATAACTCCTGAAACTAGAACACAAAAAGCCATTTTTATAACACTTCTTTGTTTTGTTGAACTGAATAAATAAAGAGGGCTCCCTAAATAAAATTACCCCTGGGAAAAAGAAATGAGAAAAAACTTAGAAGGTTACAAAAGAACATTGAGTAACTGCAGGGCATGAAATAGCATGCTTGCTTCTCAGAAATTTCACTGTACTTTTTAAAATACAGAAGAAAGAGGAGAGGAAGCTTGGAGTAGGAAAGCCATTCCCTGACTACAATTGTCATTCACACAGGGTACATAGGATTGAGTTGTCTCATGGATATAAGCATATAGGCCCTTTCCCAATCCAGTCTGCTTGTGCATTTGCTGCTTCTAGGCAGCGAGTGATTTAATGCCCCCTCCACTTAGTTTATTTACTACCTCTTACTCTCTTTTAGTGAACCCAGGGGCCTTCACTCAGGCATAGATCAATGAGGGAGCATTCACTGTACTCCTCCTGCATTGAAGAAAGAGAAGAAAGTTATGAGGGAAGCAAGAAAGTGAAGCAAGTAGATAACATAGTTGACAAAGTGAAGTCTATGTAATATGACCTAGTGAAAAGAGCTGAGGAAAGCACCAGGATGTCCCTCTTACCTCAGAGCACTTTTGGAGAAAATAAGTAGGACAGTTAATGGGGCAGATACTTAGCAGACTATGTCATCCTATTTTTCGGCATGTGTTGGAAAGGGGGTAAAGTGTACATTAAATAGCCTTTAACAACTCTTGCCTGGCAGTAGTGTGTAAGATACATATTCACTAACTATAAAACTCATGATTGTATCAGCTATTTTTAAAATGCCTTGTAAAAACTCTAGTTAATATGTTATACTGAATAAGCCTAAATGCAATTGTACTGAGAGTGTTGATACAATAAATTAAGTCACAAATACCAGAATTCACTAATTACCTTCACTCTGGCCAAATCTGCACAGTGAACTATTCTGAATAATAAATCAGCTTTACCCATTGTTCCCAGTTGCCTTAAACAATTACAGTAAAGTGCATTTCATGACAAAAATAATCAAGACCAATAGTAATATCTATGATTTATTCTGGCAGGCACTTTAAAGGTGTCTCTAATTCTCACAACAACCCTGAAAATTGCTATTACCCATTTTACAGCTAAGAATACTGAAGCAGAGAGATGTAAAGTTCCTTGACCAAAGTCACATAGCTAGTATGCTGGGGAGCCATATCTCCTTCGATATTACTCTCTTTAGGCCGACTAAAATTTCTTGAATAAAAAGACAATCTTTACAGGATGTGTATATAAGCAGTGCTGGGTGGATGGTGACCTGGTATATCATACAAACTCTGACCTAGTCACCCATGATTAAGCTGAGGAGCCCTCAGCTGTACCATCCTGGGTCAACAGAAATGTGGAGGAAAAGGTGGCAACACTTTGGCAGCAGTGACCTTTATCCATGTCCCAAGTATACGTATACATTCTGTCTGCTCTTTCTCTTAACTTACATGGACAAAGCCCAGGGAGAAATATACTTAAGTTAAAAGAGAAGGCTTCCTTGGCAGCTACTGATCTTACAGAGTCTCCACAAATTCTAGAGGCCATGACCTCTCAAACCTATAGAGAGAGGTACTAAGGCCCTTCGTGTCATGAAACTCAAGGTCACACTTGTGGAGTATGTGGTTTGCGATTCATGTTGATCCAAGTGATAAACACCTGTTATTGAAAGTGTCATCTATGGAGCAGCAATTTCAGTCTTACTTTGAACCTTGTTAGAAATCCAGAATTGCAGGCTCCACCTCAAACCTACCGAATCAATCTATATTTTAACAAGATCCAGTAATATTTCTCTGTAAACTGAAATTTGAGAAGCATTGCATTATGAGACAGGCCTACATGGAGAGTCTAAAATGCCGGATTCTGAACTAGACAAGTTATCAGGTTCCTAGGAAAGTGCCATGGAAATCTGTTTTTGTGGTCTATAAGTATAAGAACTGCAAAGAGCAAACACATTTTTAGCAAATTTAGCTCCTGAAAAATGTCTTGACTTGCATTATGTAAGAGCAAACATGTCTTTCAATGGTTCAGGCATCAGCAGCTCTAAATTTTATAGCCAAGAGAAAGTCTCAAAATGATTTACAGAGTATTCATGTAAGGGGAGTACATATTGTTTCACTAGTCCCATTTCTGACTCTGAATTTCCTGATTTTCTTAATATTTAAATTTTATTAGAAGTGCATATTTAGAAATATGTAAGGCTTTTTGTATGACTTTTCCCCCAATGAATACAAAATCAGTCAAAGAAAAAATAAGCACCATGCATCCATGTTTTATATTTAAGACAATTTGGTCACTTTAATCATACAAGGTAAAGCACAAGGAAGCATAAAGGTGAATCACTGTATGGAATCCAGCTCTCTGTAAATGTAAATAGCTGTCAAAAACATTGAGACCAGGATGGCCATAGCATTGACTCAGGAACCTCAATTTTTGGAGATGCTTGGTGAGGCAACGTGGAGAGCATCAGATAGAAGAAATTCTTCACTCCTCCAATAGTTCACCAAGAAGAGAAGATGAAATCACACAGATGAGTCTCTTGAGAAGTAACTATGTAAGCCAATAAAAACTTTCCCCTATTAGAAAAAGATACAAGTATAATAGAAGAATCAGAGGAAGAAAAAAAGGGACGGAAGTGAAGAAGAATAGGAAGGAGGGAAGAGAAAACAAAAGAATAAAAATATGTATATGAAGTGATTACTTAGAACCATATACTGTGATAATATATGTTATCTCACATAATTACACATGACAAAACTGAGGCCCAGAGTTTTAATAATTTACCCAAGGTCAAGTAGCTTGTAAGTTCTAGTATAGAATTTTGAACTCAGATTTACAATAGCATCTAGAGGGAGTATTTTTTAATTGTGTGCTGATTATAGAATCACAAAGTCATTGTATTTTCAAACCGTAAAGCATGTTACAGAACAGAGCATTGAAAACCTGAGATACCCATAATTAAAGTGACTGGCAAATTTAAAATAACTGCCTATCAGGAATTTGTCCAAGACCACATCATAGGTAGGCAGCACCAAGAAAGTATCAGAGTTGTTTTCAGACACATCGGTCTACACAAGAGGAGGCTATTTAGTAAACAGAACAATTGTTGAGCAATATAGTCACTTTCCTGGTTTGAGAAAGTTTGCCCAGAAGTTCAGGGAACTGGTTTCCACATGATTGAATGAACTCGGAATTTGACTGAAACCAATTTAGGATTTGCAGGTGTCCAAAACTTAGCCACTTCTAATACTTGTCCAGAGGAAACTGGTTTACTCAAAGTCAAATGTGACTTCCTGTTTTTAAGAAATAAGGCTTAAACCACTAGTTAAAAGGGCTCATTGAATTTCTTGGCCATGATATAACTTTAGAAAAACAGTCTATTTTGATGATATAAATGTAATTGAATAAGAACCATATGGATTGCATTCTCCCTTCTAAACTACACATGAATTAGAAATTAAGTCTTTATTCTCCTCACAGTAATTAATGAGAAAATTGACTAAATATGGTACTGGCCTGATTCACCATTTGGAGCTCACATTGCCTCTATTTTACAGGTAACTGTTAGGAGTGAGCACAGCCCAGGTTTAGGAACCAAGACACCAGCTGAATCCCAACTCAGCACCTCACTCACATCCCTGTTTGTCTCAAGCCAGTTTGCTTTTGGTCCTCCCAACTTATAAAACCTATTTTCTCTGTTCACAGTGCAATGCCCCTGCTCAAACTCCTTTTCCTTTAGGTGGACCCTGAAAGGGGCAGGGGGCACAGGCTGTTCTAACTCCTGGTGTCGGGACAGAGGCAGAAGGCTGGGAAACTGTGGGAAGATGGGCACATCCGACGAAAGTACCTCTCCATGCTTTCTTACTCACAGAGATATAGTTCCTTGAAAGTATTATTCTCAGCCAACTGGCTTAATGTATTTCTTAGTTACCACCCCAACCAGTCTAGTTCAGAATCACCACACCTGTCTTCTTACATAGCAGACATAAGAGATACAAAAAGCAGGCTTTTCTCTTTTCAGCACTACTATTTTACATTTTAATCACTATTTCTGATAAAGGCATTAATATTTGCTGAACCTCTCTACCTCTTTACCAGACTAACTAAAAGGCATTTTACTTGTATTAGTTTACCTGATTCCCAGAACCACCCTTAAAGGAAAGGTAGGTATTATTAACCTAATTGAATTGATGAGGGAACTAAGCCTTGAAAAGCGAAGTAACAGGCTCAAAGATGCACAGATGGTAAGTGACGGAACTGTGTTTCAGATCCAGTTCTAAATGACTCCAAAGTCCACTTTCTGCACCACACCACCATCCTCTTTCTTTTAGGTACTGATACAGATTCACATAAGCCTCTTGTCCTTCTTCTCTGTCATTGTTTAATTTGAAAAGTACAAAAGTCAGCAAAGAGATGAGCTGGGGTCACTGATGCAGATGTAGGAAAACAGTAATTGGTTCCTCCAGGCACCCCTGCTTGAACTTTAACAAAAGAATCAAGAAGCAATTGAAAACCATCTTCAGCTTCACCTTCTTCAGCTTCTGCAACTTTTGTGTATGATACTTTTCTGCAAATTTTGCAATTTTAAATTCAGAACAAGATATATGTAAGTATTATTGTGTGAGTTTAATATCTATTACTTAAAAACAGTTGCTCATTTGTAAATTCTTATTGAGAGATGATTATGCATTGAAATTTAATATAATGATAGAAACCCATAAATGTTTACAAATAATGCTTTTAAAATTAACAGTATTCCATATATACACTATGTATACTAGTACACTACCTACATGCACATATAAACATTACTCTATTGAACTACTTATGCACAAGAAAAACACATTTTTATACAATTAACTTCCTCATAAACAAACACACCCACATGAACACATGGAAACAATATGCAGTGAAACACATGCAAAGAGATTTGCAAACGCACTCACAAGCAAATCTGTAAAAAATGGAAAAATCATATGCTCATTCACACTTCTCTCTCCCCCTTCCTCCTTCTTTACTTTCCCCCATCTCTGTCTCTCTCATATAGGCACACAAGCATTGAAGCCTTTAAACTAGCAACTTCTTCAAATGGAAATACTGAGTGAAGAAACTCTTTTGATTCAAAATCCACTCTCTCATAGGCCTGAGGAATAAGAAGTCTCTTCACAAGTCAATTCTCTGATCACTCCGGACATGCTAAGGATCTCCATTTGTAACATTTGTGTTTTCATAAGGAAACTCTGTTCACTCTAAACCCTTAACATTCTTTCTAAATTCTCAAACTTGCTACCTGTATCCAAGGTGGTGTTTATCCAAGAGATAATCTTGCTTTGTTCTTTCTCTCTGCTACTGATTTTCTCCTCCCTCCCCTCTTTTTAGTGGTGATAGTGAGAAATTCCAGAAAAGAGTATTTTAAGGTGATAGCTCTGAAATTTACCAAAAAACAAAAACAAAACAAAACCCACAGAACACTTTATGAAGCATCTTCTATAAGTCATGGTGAGAATAATAGTTTCAAATTCATTCTTGAAAACAGAATATGCATCACCACTTCAGTTTAGTTTACTTCTACGAATATTTTTTGAACATCCACAACAAATACTTTTTGAACATTGCTACCAGAAAAACAAACAGATGGCCACTCCTTTGCCCTCCCAGACCACCTTGTGTAAAGCTCTATTAAACCATCTCTCACATTGGATTAATAGCTATTTATTTGTCTCACACTCTAGTACTCACTTGATCATTATAAAAATGGGCTGGATCTTATCCAAGTCCTTTAGTGCTCGATACAAATTAATGAATAAAGTAAAAAATGGAGATTTCAGAGACATTTCTGAGGTAGATTTCACAGGTCTTAAGTGCCAAAATAGGCTAAGGAAGGGGAAAAGATGTTTCTACCTTTAAAGACTAATGTTTGGTCCCTAAATGAGGGTGGGAAGCAGTTGGGGTTGCAAAGGGAGCAGATATTAAATTTATTTAAATCTGCATACTTGTAGGGCATACAAAGGAAAATGTCTATTGGTTGTCCATGGTTCAGAATATAGCTGATGCTAAAAAGTATACATCCTTCCCCAGAAAAGCCATGTAGTAAAAGAAAATGAGCCTAAACAGACTCTAAGAAAGTTGGAACCAGAGAGTAAATGTTTCCCTTGAATAAGGGGTTCAAATGTCTCTGGGGCACCTCCTTCCTTGGCCTAGAATACCTGTTGGAGCAACGGGAAGGTTCTGCTTGCATCTGTACCTGGTCTATGTCTGTTTTTAGCATGACGGCCAGCCTAGGTACAGTCTAAAATGGTCAGGCCTGAATTTACCAGCTGGTATTCAGCACCCAGCCTGCAGTCACTATACTTGGAATGCTACTTGCACTGTGGGGTAAGGGTCTGCACTCTTAAACCCCAAGAGGTCTTGTCCCCACTAATTAATTATTAATACACTATATATATCTGAAAAAGCTCCCCATTCACATCTCCTGATAGCCCTTAAAAACGTGGAGCTGCATACATGTACAGTTTCCCAGTTATGGTTTCTGATGGCAGAATGCCCTAGGGCACCTTGGTTAGAGCACAACTGGGGTCCACAGTAGTAAAAGCCAAAGGTGATGGACAGTCATCTTGGGAATGCTCTGCCTTCCCATATGTCTTAGGTTAAAGGATTCCCAGATACAGAAACTGAGTTGTTCTTGAGTAATAATGGGCAGTGATTTGTGTTTTTTGTTTTCCAAAACTTCTGAAAGCATTAAACAGAGTGGGTAACCTAAGAAACTTAAAAAATTTAACAGACAAAGCTCTATTCTGGCTGGGTGCAGTGGCTCATGCCTGTAATCCCAGTAAGAGATGAAGCTGCCTGGGCTTCTGGGTCAGGTGGGGACTTGGAGAACTCTTCTGTCTAGCTAAAGGATTGTAAACACACCAATCAGTGCTCTGTGTCTAGCTGAAGGTTTGTATATGCACCAACCACCACTCTGTAAAAACGGACCAATCAGCACTCTGTTAAATGGACCAATCAGCACTCTGTAGAAACGGACCAATCGGCAGGATGTGGGCAGGGCCAAATAAGGGAATAAAAGCTGGCCATGCCAGCCAGCAACCACAACCTGGGGTCCCTTTCCACCCTGTGGGAACTTTGGTCTTTTGCTCTTCACAGTAAATCTTGCTGCTGCTCACTCTTTGGGTCTGCACTACCTTTATAAACTGTAACACTCAGAGCAAAGGGGTGCAGCTCCACTCCTGAAGCCAGCGAGACCACGAACCCACCGGGAGGAACAAACAACTCCAGACGCGCCACCTTTAAGAGCTGTAACACTCACTGTGAAGGTCTGCAGCTTCACTCCTGAAGTCAGTGAGACCACAAACATCTGAAGGAACAAACTCCAGGCACACCATTTTTTGAGAACTGTAACACTTGGCAGGGCACGGTGGTTCATGCCTGTAATCCCAGGACTTTGAGAGGCCAAGGTGGGTGGATCACGAGGTCAGGAGATTGAAACTATCATGGCTAACATGGTGAAACTCCATCTCTACCAAAAATACAAAACATTAGCAGGCTTGGTGGCAGGCACCTGTAGTCCCAGCTACTCGGGAGGCTGAGGCAAGAGAATGGCATGAACCTGGGAGGCGGAGCTTGCAGTGAGTGGAGATCGTGCCACTGTAATCCAGCCTGGGTGACAAAGCGAGACCCCATCTCAATAAAGAACTGTAACACTCACCACAAGGGTCCGCAGCTTCATTCTTGAAGTCCGCAAGACCAAGAACCCAGCAGAAGGAACCATTTCCAGGCACACCAGCACTTTGGGAGGCTGAGATAGGCGGATCACTTGAGGCTAGGAGTTTGAGACCAGCCTAGCCAAGTGCCAAAACCCCCGTCTCTACTAAAAATACAAAAATTAGCCAGGCATAGTGGCACTCGCTTGTAATCCGAGCTATTTGTGGGGCTGAGGCAGGAGAATTGGTTGAACCTAGGAGGTGGAGATTGCAGTGAGCCTAGATCACACCACTGCACTCCAGCCTGGGCAACAGAGCAAGACTGTCTAAAAAAAAAAAGAAAAAAAGAAAACAGAAAAACAAAAGTTCTCTTCTGAGCTAATCATATGAATATATCTTAATAACTTTAAAACCTAAGTGCACAAAATTGGGGCCAATATTAAATAAACATGGGCAACAGGACTGGGTGTTTTGATGAGGGTGTGTCCGGAATTGGTGGGTTCTTGGTCTTGCTGACTTCAAGATGAAGCTGCGGACCCTTGTGGTGACTGTTACAGTTCTTAAAGATGGTGTGTCCGGGGATCAGATGTTCAGATGTGTCCAGAGTTTCTTCCTTCTGGTGGGTTCGTGGTCTCGCTGGCCTCAAGAGTGAAGCTGCAGATCTCTGCAGTAAGTGTTACAGTTCAGAAAGATGGCGCATTCTGAGTTGTTCATTCCTTCCGTGGGGAGTTGTTCATCCTCCCAGTGGGTTTGTGGTCTCGTGGGCTTCAGGAGTGAAGCTGCAGACCTTTGTGGTGAGTGTTACAGCTCATAAAGGCAGTGCGGACCCAAAGAGTGACCAGCAGCAAGCTTTATTGCAAAGAGCAAAAGAACAAAGCTTTCACAGTGAGAAAGAGGACCCAAGTGGGTTGCCGCTGCCGCCTCAGGTGGCCTGCTTTTGTTGCCTTATCTGACTCCCCACACATCCTGCTGATTGGTCCATTTTACAGAGAGCTGATTGGTCCGTTTTGACAGAGTGCTGACTGGTGCATTTACAAACCTTTAGCTAGACACAGAGACACAGAATGCTGATTGGTGCATTTACAATCCTTTAGCTAGACACAGAGTGCTGATTAGTGCTTTTTTACAGAGTGCTGATTGGTGCATTTACAATCCTTTAGCTAGACAGAAAAGTTCTCCAAGTCGCTACCCATGCCAGAAGCCCAGCCAGCTTCACCTCTCACTGGGACTCACCACAGGACTTTGCAGCACCTAGCCTGGGCACTCTGGTAGCCCAGAGGGAGCTTGTTCCCTGATCAAGCCCAGCAGGCACGGGCCTGCAGGGCCGCCGAACCGACTCTGGCCTCTGCCAGCCAGAGAGGGGCTGCCACAGCGCAGCGGTGGGCTGAAGGGCTCCTTGAGCGCGGCCAGAGCGGTCGCCCAGGCCAAGGAAGCTCCCAGAGCGAGCCAGGGCTGCTAGCACGTTGTCACCTCTCAAGGGGATTTGAAGCTATAGGCAACTTCTGTTTTTCCCTCCATCTTCTCTATATTGATATTTGAAGTTCTATTATAAATTTTTCTTCATGTAATTTTTTTCCTATTAGAATTGAGATATTCCACAGATGGAGTAACATTTATAATAACCTTTCTCTAATTCTACTTAAACCAGAGTCACAGGATATTAGAGACCTAGTCCAGAGGGTTTTTGTTCGTTTTCATTTTCTTTCTCTCTCTCCCCTCTTTCCTTCCTTCCTCCTTTTCTTATTTCCTTTCCTATTTTATTAGCCTTATAAACTTTTATTCAAATTAAAGCGTCTGCTGGAGATCAGTTTGAAACAAGAAAAAAAACAAAAACAAAAACAAAAACTCTAGTTTGTGGCAGCAGCAAAGCGAAATACCTATAGATTCCATGGAGCCCAGTTTGCAAAACCACTATTCCACTCCAGTGCTTTCATGTTAAAAGAGGCTTTTTTGTATAGCCCACTTCTCACTAGAGTTGGGTAGGATTAATGGTCACTGTGCTTCCTAATCAGAATCAAAAAGGAGATCCCACCATACCTCAACATCAGCCTTTGCTCCAGTTGGAACCCCAGATGCTGCAATTCATTACTTAGTTTTATTCCCTTTTCCCACCCCATTTTGTTTGTTTACATTGTTTGGCAAATCTATTTCCCTCACTCGATTATAATCTCTTTATTATCTTTATTTCAACGAATTAATTTTTATATTTCCCACACCTATAATTCACAAGGCTTTTCACAGTCTAAATGTTTCGAAATGTTAAATAAAGGGATTTTATAGAATTAAACATAAGTCCACAGAAATTAAGCAATATTCCTTATTTGTAAAATACCACTGTAAGACCCAGTTTCTAAGCACACATGTGGTACATGAATGCATGATTGGATGAATGAATAAATGAGCCAGGTGCTAATGTATGTGAAAATACCTTGTAAACTATAAACTTCATAAATGTGAGTTCTTATACATGTTACATGGTTATTTTCTGACTCTCTCAATCTATTGCACTCTGACTGAATTTTGGCAACTTCAGATGAAGCCCAGGAGGAAATATGTGGCGTGTGCCTCAGGGGAAGCTGTGAGGGCAGGCATAGAGAGTGAAATCTAAGGGGATGTCCAGAGCCCATGGGCCTGGAACAGAGAGCTCCCTGACTGCTAACAATCCAGTTCTCACCCTTAAATTTCCAATGCTCAGCAGTAAGCAAACATGAATGTTTTAAGCAGCCCATAAATCTTCCTGGAGCCAGGGTGCTGAATAAGTCCTAGGAAAGTGGTAATGGTAGAAACAGGATCTCCTCTCTGGAAGTAGTTTCTTTCAGTGCCAGCTTTTGCCCCTGTTAGCTGCTAACACACATACCCCAGCTGCCTCAGTGAGGCTCATATTCCAGTAAAACAGGGCAAATGGAGGGACAGAGACCAGAAAGAGCTCCCTGGAATCTCTGAGTTTCCTAATTTGGGAACTCTCAATGGGTGATGTCACCCCCTTCAAGAGTTTTCATGTTGGAGGTCAGTCACTGAGGTCTGGAAGCCCACAGAGACATGAATTCCAGACTGAAAAACCAGGCCAGAGGTATTCTGCTTCTGCTTAGTAACCCATAATGAAAAATGGAAAAGAACCCACAAAGATTTCGATAAATTTGACTACAGAATTTAAGCTGAACTTTCATTAAGCAGGTTTTTTTTTTTAAGCATACTTTGATGAGATGGAAAAACAGAAACATCTTTATTTAAAAATGTTTCGTGGTTTTGCGACTTTGTCCAGGAGGCCTGTGAGTCTCAGAGGAGCATAAAGGCAAAGGGTCACGATCTTGGCAGAGTTAGACCTTCTCTCTGCTCATGTCACCTGCTTCACTCCCTTGATTTAGCATCTATCCATGTATACTAATTATTTTTCTACATGCCTGTCCCTGATAAAAGGGACTACCATGTACCTTGCTTATCCTTTATTGATTGCTTAACAGTCATTAACATACAATATGCATTCAATAAGGATTTGCCCTATAAATTTTTATATTGAGCTCACTGATTTATTTAACAAAGGTTATCACCAAGATGTGATTTTTTGCTCAGTACAGATTTAAAGACAATTTGCTGATCTCCAACATGAAAACTCTCAAAGAAGATGGTGTAACCCCTGGCTACATACTCAGAGTAATGTAAGGTTTGAACTGCTGGTAGGTATAATAGATCCAATGCACCACAATATTCACCTTCACCACTCAGGGTTAGACTGGCCCAGCTTGAGGCACATTCTACCCAAGGGTCAGTGTGCTATGGTGAGGGGATAGCATCAGAGAGTTGTAAATACGGCCTGAAATGGGAGCCAGAAGTACGTTTTGGAGAATAATAGCAAACAGCTCTGAAGACAACTAAAAAATGTGTCAACCACAGACTCTAAGTTTATATGTATATATAGGTGGGTGCTAGGACTAGAAGTTCATGCAGTTTGCTTAGCTGAGGGGTGTGTGTGTGTGTGTGTGTGTGTGTGTGTGTTATTTTTCAATGTTTTAAATCTCCAGGCAGAATCAGTTTTTCTGATATGCTTTGTCTCCATATTGCCTTTATCCACTTTAAATAGAACCATTAGCTCAAATTGCATTGCTAGTATTTATTTACAGATTAGCCTCTTCCATTAGACTCTGCTATCATGAACTAATTCATCTTTGTCTTACCTGATATCTCTTGTTACTTAGCACCGTTCCTTGGAACTACAATAACGAATAAGACAGAATCCTTTCCTCAAACTGCTTATATTCCAGTGAGGAGGTCAATTGTTCAAAAAATTACAATTTAAAGTGTAATCTAAGTAAATTTAAATAAATAGAAACAAATACAATGGGGCCGGGCATGGTGGCTCATAACTGTAATCCCAGCACTTTGAGAGGCTGAGACGGGTAGATCACCTGAGGTTGAGACCAGCCTGGCCAACATAGTGAAATCCCATCTCTACTAAAAAGTCAAAAAGATTAGCTGGACGTGGGGCAGGCGCTAGTAATCCCAGGTACTTGGGAGCCTGAGACAGGAGAATCGCTTGAACCCGGGAGGTGGAGGTTGCAGTGAGCCGAGATTGCACCATGGCACTCCAGCCTGGGTAACAAGAGCGAAACTCTGTCTCAAACAAACAAACAAACAAATAAACACAAAATACAATGGGATCTCAGTAAAGGAAAGTCAGTTCAGACGTGTTCAGTGAGAAAGGAAGTAGTCTTTAATCTGGACCTTTAAGGAAGGGTAAGATTTCAACAGACTTGGAGCTCTTTAAGTCTGTTCTAAAATTCATTTATTTTAGCCAAGGAAATATACTCTCCTGAAGAGAGTCCTGGGCTGCTCTGAGGGTTCCTCTCTTGAGGTAGTGTTACCAGTAGGAGAAACCGCCTGTTCATTAAGGGAGAATTAAACCCAGCCACCTTTCCCTAAACCCCCTGTTGGGAATCACCTTTATTTGCTGTTGTGGTTAAAGTGATCTTGTCAGGTTGTTTAGGCCTTTAACGCGACTGATCTTTACAGTTGTGTTTTGGGGCAGGAAATGGCCAGACCCCACCCTGAGCACTCTGTCTTTTTTAACAAAAAGCAAAATCCATCATTCCAACAATGAATCTCTTTTCTCGTTATAAAGAAACATTTAAGAACAGAAAACCCATATAAGAAACTTGAAAAAAAAAAAGGGTTACTTTCAAAATTCTGGCTTTACTGAAAATTAGTCATCAGGAAAAGAGCTCAATTTAACCTTCGGTTCTGGGAATTAATTAATAGTTTGATATTTATAGATAAGTGAAATTAGGACTATAACCTCGTATATGAAACCAAATTTAATACTAAATGCAATAAGAAGGGTCATGCTGTGGACCTTCTTGATTAAGAAGGATGAAGCTTGGATTACAGTAATTCCGTGAAGAAAAACTAAATAGAAATACATTTCCATTCATGTGATTATGTCTCTATTGGAGCAATACGGCTGGATATAGCCTAGAAAATTCTATTACACATTCAGTAAAATGGATTTGTTCAGGGTTTGAGAATATAATAAATTATCTTAGGACTTAGCCCCAATATAATCTGCCACTTATCTCCCAAGGAGCTTTCTTAGGCTTCTCAGTAAACATATTATGCCTTTTCCCCCACATGCCCATTCTCAAGGGAAAAGTAAAGAAAAAATAATTAGGTAAAAGAGATATACAAAACCCTTCCATGTAAACAACACAATTTTAGGAGAATCAAAAATCTCACATTTTAAGAAAATGAAGAATGATATCAAGAATGATATACATATTATGATACAAATTTTGAGTGAAATTAGCCTTCAGAACTGTTTAACCTAGTTTCCTGTCTCCCAGTAGTTTAGCCTATAAGAAGACTTAATTGCCTAAATTCTTTGACAACTTATTTTGTAGTTTTGGGGTGAACATGTGAGGCAGAATGTGAATTTTTCCTCAACTGAGAAATCAAGAAGTAGACATTTTATGCTACTACAATAGCTTGTCCTAGTCTTTCTGGTTATATAATTATATAATGTGATGAAATAGAATTAAACTCAATGGAATATATATAAAAAATATATTTTTATTGTTTTCACCAAGAAATTACATTAAGTGCTTAGAAAATAATCAGTAAAAGTAAGTCATAAAAACATTGCTGAGGGCAAGACTGTGGAAGATGGGGGAAATTTTTATAAAAACACAGAAGGCTACTCATCTCAGATTAAAGTATCCTCAAATTCTCACTACATTTTATAGAAATTAAATGGAAATAATAGAAATGAGAGATGCCACTTTATGATGACACAGAACTCATACTCAGGGACCCATATTCAATGAAAACGTCTTGGCCCCACATCAAAAAGTTGGCATATAAATGTTCCTTTATATTTTAAAAATTAAAACAAAATACATAAAGTTCTTATGTATCATTTTTATGATTTCCCACTTAAACTGGCTTTTTATTACCAGAATAACATTTCCAATTGTATTGGATAAAGATGACTTTTAATGAGTTGCTTTATATAAGAGTTAATATTAAGTTGGAGGTGCTCCTCATTTCCTAAGGTAGTACAGACTAGATTGAAAGTTTTTGGGAAAAAATCAGGCAATGTAACAAAAGATCACTCTGAAGCAAAAAGACATCTGTGCCTTAGGTTTGATATGATAATACCATCTCTTAGAACTCTTCTGGCAAAAAGAATACTAGACTAGATGAATCACATACTATCCATCAACTTAGCAATATCTCAACTCGCCTCCACTGAAGATGGACATCCAATTCTCTATCTTTCCTTACACCTCTTTATTTCCCATCTGTCATTTATGACTTTTATATTGAAAAGTTGTTAAAATTTATATTCTGATCTATAACATTAAGTATTTGGTGTTTCACCAATAAAGCAATCCTAAAAGTTGAAAACCAACAAATAATGTTATTATGTGGCTCATGCCTGGAATCCCAGCCCTTTGGGAGGCTGAGGCAGGATTGCTTGAGCCCTGGAGTCCAAGACTAGCCTGGGCAATTTAGTGAGATCCTGTCTCTACAAAAAATAGAAAGTTAGCTGGGTGTGATGGCACAAACATGTAGTCCCGGCTACTCAGAAGGCTGAGGTCAGAGGATCCCTTGAGCTCAGAAGGTTGAGGCTACGGTGAGCCATGATCACATCACTGCACTCCAGCCTGAGTGACAGAGCAAGACCCTGTCTCAAACAAACAAACAGACAAATATTATTATGAGTGTGTGACCATTGTTCTTTATAATAATAGATTTACCAGCTTTAGCAAATAAAAATAAAGCGTGCCCAGATAAATTTGGATTTTAGATGAACATCAAACAATTTTTTTTGTATAAGTATGTTCTATGAAATATTTGAGCCATACTTATACTAAAAGATTGATGTTTGTCTAAAATTCAAATTTAACTTGGCATCTGCATTTTATCTGGTAGTCTGCCTACACAACAATGCTTTGTGCAAGGATTATATTTTCTTCATATATCTAATGCCATGACTCCTGGTCCATTCAAAATAAAATATTTCTAGATGCAAAGTCAAATAGATAATCGTTTCCTAAACACTATCAATTATTTAAATCCCAATAGATTTCCTTATTTAAAATCAATCCAACTAAATGAAAAGTTTTGTTTAGGACTCAGTATTATGTTCTTAATCTCTTTGGACATTCTGAAACCATATGCTTAGTTTTGTGATCCTTCATCTTAAAAATGAAGAGGTTGGAGTATTTGTGTGTTTTATCATACTCACACAAACTTTATTAAACACCTTTTAAGAAAGTGGTATTTTATACACATCCCCTGTTTAATAGTTGCTCCCCATCTTAGAGCCCTTTTTTGGTGTCCCATTTCACCTTAAGATAAAGTGTAAAATCCATGAAGTGATCTACACCGCTCTGTGTGATCTGAATAGGCTTGTTCAGTCTTACCTAGTGGTGGTATTTTTCATTTTGTTCGTGTCTTTTTTACTGATCTTTTGTTTCTGGAAACTTAGTCATTCTTTTTTTTCCACTAATGCATTTTGTTTTCTCTGATTGATTTAGAATAATTTTTTCATTCACTTAACTTCTTTTTCCTGCCAGTCTGCTTTAAGGAAAGCCATGTGTTCAATATAATTACTCTAAGTTTGACCTATACCAAATAGTTGTTTAATCCAAATATCTTAGCAGCAAACTCCAAGTATCTGAGCAGCAAACTAAATTCAGTCATTCTTTAGTACCACCAAAGGTATTGTTCCCTTTGCCCAGTAGGGATCAATTTGATCCTACCCCATTGCCACTGTCCTTTTCTTCGCTCCTCTAATTCCCACTCATCCTTCATATCTCGGCCTGATACTACCTCAGAAATACTTTTGACTTCATTTATCCCTTCACAAAATCAATTATATTTATTTGCGTGATTATTGATGTCTGACCTTCCCAGCAGAGAGGCTATAAATTCTGTCAAGTAAATAACCATGTCGGAACGGTTCTCTACCATACACCCACCTCTTAGCATGATGTTTTATTAGTTTGTTCTTATGCTGCTTTGAAGAAATACTTGAGACAGGGTAGTTTATGACGGAAACAGTTTTAATTGAGTCACAATTCTGCCTGACTGGGGAGGCTTCGAGAAACTTACAATCATGATGGAAGGGGAAGCAATACACCCTTCTTCACATGGAGGCAGGACAGAGAAGAATGAAAAGTGCTAAGCAAAACGGGAAAAGCTCCTTGTAAGACCCTCAGATCTCATGAGAACTTACTCAGTAGTATGAGAACAGCATGGCGGTAACCGCCCCTGTGATTCTATTATCTCCCACTGGGTCCCTCCCATGACACACAGGGATTATGGGAACTACAATTCAAGATGAGATTTGGGTGAGGACACAGCCAAACCATTACCATATCAGGTGTCTTCTACACAGTAAACATAGATATGATGTATTTCTTAAATGAATGGATAGATGTATGAATAAAGAATGGTTATAGGATAAGGGTGATATTGTTTTCATCACCACTTCACAAATTAGAAAAATGGAGTTTTGGAGAAATTAAATAACTTATTTACTTAGCTCATGAATGGGAGTCAGAATTGAAATCTACATCTGTCCGTTATCACTTTCTGTTATTGCTACTCTCTAAAGTCCATTCAAGTTGAACAACTAATGATTATATGATTTATAATCTTGGTAATAAAACCATAGTTGGGAAAAATAATTTCATCAGTTGGTTCTGGCAAAACTGTATTTTCAGACATTAAGCAATGTGTCTTGGGGGAGTTGCAGAGGAGTAGGACTTCCCTGTGGTTTGGTGAGAGGGAGGGGTAGACTAAGCCACACAGTCACCAGAGGCAGCACGTGGAACAGAAGAGAGTTTTTTGCCCACACACTGAGTATCTGGCTTCCAGATGGATCTGGGGCACATATTTGTTTTTGTAATTTCCCCCACTCCTCCTCATCTCCTCATTTGCCACCCTCCTTTCAGAGGAATTTAAGGATGGGCTTTGTACTGTGTTGCCTCCTTTTTCCCTTTTTAAGCCCCACCCTCTAGTTCCCTTCCACAGTGACTGGGAGTGACAGACCTTCCCTGTATTGGAATTAAAGGGAAAATGATACCTAACTGATTCACTCAGCATCCTTCAGCATAGACACCTGGCTGTTTCTGCAGCTTTGGGTAAAGCCTAATCTGTTTAGTTGGGACAATAGTAGCTCAGTTCATCCACTTGGACCAATTACAAGTCCCGTATGCTGAAATTGCCCAGTGTTAACTGCCCAGTGATCCACATTCCACAGGCACTCCCTGGAGGATACTCTAGAATTGTTCTATTATGGCAGGCCAGGGGACTCTGACCTAGGGAGCATGTGTGGCCATTCTGTTGAAGTTTTTCAAGGATAATATTTTGTAGCCTTTTTGTCTAGGCTTTTTAAGGATTAGGAAAGAGCTTCAGTATCTTTTTCCAAAGGAAACATTTAGACTTTTTCAGAAAGTGGCAATTGTCTCATTTTCCACTAACCTCAGGGAGGAGTGCAGAATGAGCCTAGCAGGGGTCTGTCTTCTATTATCGTTCTTAATCTTCAGACAGCATACCTGTGCTTGATGAGATGGCTCCATAAGTGAATCTAAGTCCATCTTTGAACACATTCCAGGCTCTACTCTCCATTCTCATCAACCAGACACTTTGAGGAAGACACTTGCCTCCATCTGTCTACATTATGGCGGTATGGGAGGGAGGACTCTGAAAAGTCAGGAAAATGTTGCAGCAAGGATGGTTTATATGAACTAACATCTACTGTTTTCCTCTGCCCTAAGTGTTCAGGCTAAAAATATCAGAGATTACATTGTAAGCAGAATAATATGGAGTATAAATTATTGTCCCCAATTGTTTATAAATTATTAGGGAAAGAGACCATCTTTCTTTCAGCCTCACTATCATGGTAGATTGTTATTGTTATAAATACTCAGTGTTTCCTCATGTGAAAGGATGATAGCCCTGTTGGCGCTAGGTTTCGCTATGTTACTTGCTTTAGCCAATTAAATATGAGCAGAAGTGATGTGCGCCACTTCTTATCATAAAGTTTAAAAGCCATCACACAATGTTCTCTTTTCTCTTTGCCACAAGATGAGCAATAATCCTGAAAAGCATTTTTCCTTTAGTCTGAATCCTGGAAAGAAGATGAAGTGGAGCAGGGCCATAGCTGACCTGCAATGGATATAGCTTGAGCAAGAAATAAATGCTTGTTATAAGTAAGTGATATTTGAGAGTTGTTTGTCACTGCAACATAATTCAGTCTATGTTCCCTGATCCAGCTGACCTCCCAGAGCTTGGTCTAAACTTAAATATATTTACATCAGCCTCTGAGATAACCCATATCCCTCATAGATGTGGAAGCCCCAGTACAAAAGATATTCAGTGGCCCTCCTTCTCACGCAGAAGGAAATACCTGTAGTATTTGAGAGTTCTTAAGAGTTTTCTGTTTTAGGACTGAACAGCATGTGACTGGTGTAATTAATAGGTATACCACAAGCTCCTGTGTCAATAAATTTCTTTCTTTCATGTATTCTAAGTTAGTTAGTCCAACCCAGATTGTCAGCGAATAGACCTAATCCCACAGTTTGTCATGGTCTGGCAGCAGAGGGAAGAAGTCAAGGTATCATAAATGGGAACCAAAATGTGAGGAACACTGTGGAATAAGCCTAGGTTGGAGTTTGCTAGGAATATTGACCCTGTGGTTAGAAGGTAATTACAGAATTAAATGCTCAAAGAAGTCAGATTTCAGCAGGACTGGAATATTGAAATGTAGGAAAGGAATGAAGAGCATAGCAAACATGTTTCTGTTATGCTTCTATCACTGCCCTAAATCCAGGAGAGTTTCAATGAAACAGAAACATGGTTCAGAGTCTTAAGGAGTCTCCTTGTAGGGTCAAGTAAGCTAAACTTAAAAATATATTATTAAACTGAAATATTCAAACAGAATATATCATAAGACTACAGGCTAAGAATTTTTCACAAATTCAGGACCCTTTGGGTGGTACTGAGCTTCAGATCAAGAAAGAGAACATTACCTGTGCATTAGCGACCATATTCACAATTACCTCTAGCCTGTTCCCAAAGCTAACTATTACCTTGACTTATAATGACAAAGATAAATTTTGCCTGTTTTTGAACTATATATACATGGGACCCCACAGTGTATACTTTTCATATTTAGCTTCTTTATATTAAAGTTACATTTGTAAGCATCACCTGTATTTTTCAATGCAGGTGTAGAGTGTTCATTCTCATTGCTATATAGCACCCCATTGTGTAAAGATACTGTATTTTTTTATCTAATCTACTAATGATGAGTATTTTATAGTTTTTTGTTTTGAAATACTATAAATAATGTTGATTTGAAAGTTCTAATACACATCTTTGGTTAACATATGTATGTATTTATGTTATATAAATGTCTCGGCCTGCAATTGCTGAGTCATAGATGTTAGTAGTACTTATGTGGAGTCTTGTTTTAAGAAGAGCTGTAAAGCCACATCAGAGCTTAGCATAAATTGGTTATGTCTGCTACGGGCAAGGGACAGAGAGGCAGTGGTATATATGTGTATTAGTCTATTTTCGCATGGCTATAAAGATATACCTGAGACTGGGTAATTTATTTATAAAGAAGAGAGATTTAATTTATAAAGAATACAGCCTATATTATATTATTATAAAAATTATAATTTATAAAGAATAGAAGTTTTACAGCCAGGTGTCTCTAGGCTTCTGGCTTCTGAGGGGGTCTCAGGAAACTAACAATCATTGAAGGCAAAACATATGGTCATCACCAGAGAGAAAGCAAAGGGGGACTGCTACACACTTTTAAACAACCAGATCTCATGGGAATGCTATTATGAAACAGCACCAGGGGAATGGCGCTAAACCATTAGAAACCTCCCCCATGATCCAATCACCTCCCACCAGGTCCCACCTCCAACACTGGAGATCACAATTCAACATGAGATTTGGGTGGGGACACAGAGCTAAACCAGATCATTTTACCCTCAGCCCCTCCCAAATATCATGTCCTTCTCACATACCAAAACACAGTCATGCCTTCCCAACAATCCCCTAAAGTCTTAATCATTCCAGCATTAACTCAAAAGTCTAAGTCCAAAGTCTCATCTGAGACAAGGCAAGTCCCTTCTGCCTTTGAGCCTCTAAAATCAAAAACAACTTAGTTGCTCCTAAGATACAATAGGGACACAGGCATTGGGTAAATACTCACATTGCAAAAGGGAGAAATTGGCCAAAACAAAGGGGCTACAGGCCCCATGCAAGTCCTAAACCCAGCAGGGCAGTTATTAAACCTTAGAGCTCCAAAATAATATCCTTTGACTGCATGTCTTATATCCAGGGCATGCTGATGCAAGGTGTGGACCCCAAGGCCTTGGGAAGTTCTGTCCCTGTGGCTCTGCAGGATACAGCTCCCAGGGCTACTTTCATAGTCTGGAGTTGAGTGCCTGTGGCTTATCCAGGTACACAGTGCAAGCTGCCAGTGAATTATCATTCAGGGGTCTGGAAGATGGTGGCCCTCTTCTCACAGCTCCACTGCACAGTGCCTGATGTGGTTTGGCTGTGTCCCTACCCAAATATCATCTTGAATTGTAACTCTCACAGTTCCCATGTGTTATGGGAGGAAGCCAGTGGGCAGTGATTGAATTACAGGAGTGGGTCTTTCCTGAGCTGTTCTCATGATTGAAGGGAATGAGTCTCACAAGATCTGATAGTTTTAAAACTGGGAATTTTCCTGCACAAGCTTTCTCTCTTTGCCTGCTGCCATCCATGTAAGACATGACTTGCTCCCTTTTGCTTTCCCCCATGATTGTGAGGCTTCCACAGCCATGTGGAACACTAAGTCCATTAAACCTCTTTGTTTTGTAAATTGCCCAGTCTCAGGTATGTCTTTATCAGCAGCATGAAAATGCACTAATACAGTAAACTGGTACCAGGAGTGGAGCGCTACTAGAAAGATACCCAAAAATGTGTAAGTGACTTTGGAAATGGGTGACAGGCAGAGGTTGGAACAGTTCAGAGAGCTCAGAAGAAGACAATAAAATGTGGGCATTTGGGACCTCCTAGAGATTTGTTGAATGGCTTTGACAAAAATGCTGATAGTGATATGAACAATAAGGTCTAGGCTGAGGTGGTCTTAGATGGAGATGAGGAACTTGTTGGGAATTGGAGCAAAGGTAGCTCTTGTTATGTTTTAGCGAAGAGCCTGGTGGCATTTTGCCCCTGCCCTAGAGATTTGTGAAACTTTGAACTTGAGAGAGATTATTTAGGGTATCTGGCAGAAGAAATTTCTAAGCAGCAAAGCATTCAAGAGGTGACTTGGGTGCTGTTAAAAAAGATTCCATTTTAAAAGGAAAACAGAGCATTAAAATTCAGGAAATTTGCAGTCTGATGATGTAGGAAAAAAGAAAACTTATTTTCGGAGGAGAAATTCAAGCTGGCTGTGGAAATTTGCGTAAATAACAAGGAGCCAAATGTTAACCCCCAATACAATGGGGAAAATGTGTCCGGGGCATGTCATAGGTCTTCATGGCAACCCTTTCCATCACAGACCCAGAAGCCTAGTAGGAACAAATTGTTTTGTGGGCCAGGCCCAGGGTCCCTGTGGTGTGTTCAGGCTAGGAACTTTGTGCCCTGCATCTCAGCCACTCCAGTCATTGCTAAAAGGGACCAAGGTACAGCTTGGCTCATGGTTTCAAAGGATGCAAGCCCCACATCTTGGCAGCTTCCATGTGGCATTGAGCCTGCAGGCACACAGGAGTCAAAAATTGGGGTTTGGGAACCTCTGCCTAGATTTCAGAAGATGTATAGAAATGTCTGGATATCCAGGAATAAGTTTGCTGCAGGAGCAGGGCTCTCATGGAGAACCTCTGCTAGGTCAGTGCAGAAGGGAAATGTGAGATTGGAGCCCCCACACAGAGTCTCTATTGTGGCACTCCCTAGTGGAGCTGTGAGAAGAGGGCCACCGTCCTCCAGACCCCAGAATGGTAGATCCACTGACAGCTTACACAGTGTGCCCGGAAATGCCACAGACACTCAAAGCCAGTCTGTGAAAGCAGCCAGGAGGAAGGTTGTGCCCTGCAATGCCACAGAGGTGGAGCTGCCAAAGACCGTAGGAACCCGACTCTTGAATCAGCACAACCAGGATATGAGACATGGAGTCAAAGGAGATAATTTTGGAGCTTTAAGATTTGACTGCCCTGCTGGATTTTGGACTTGCATGGGGCCTGTAACCCCCTTGTTTTGTCCAATTTCTCCCTTTTGGAATGACAGTATTTTCCCAATGCCGATACCCCTATTGTATCTAGGAAGTAACCAATTTACTTTTGATTTTACACGCACAAAGACAGAAGGGACTTGCTTTGTCTCACATGAGACATTGGACTGTGGACTTCTGAGTTAATATTAAAATGAATTAAGACTCTGGGGGACTGTTGGGAAGGGATGATTGGTTTTGGAATGTGAGGACATGAGATTTGCAAGGGGCCAGGAGCAGAATGATATGGTTTGGCTCTGCCTCCACCCGAATCTTACCTTGAATTGTAACTCCCACAATTCTCACATGTCAGGGGAGGAAACCAGTAGGAGGTAATTGAATTATGAGGGTGGGTCTTCCCTGTGCTGTTCTCATGATGGGGAATGAGTCTCACAAGATCTGATAGTTTAAAAAATAGGAGTTTTCCTGCACAAACTCTCTCTCTTTGCCTGCTGCCATCCACATAAGATGTGACTTACTCCTCCTTGCCTTCAACCATGATTGTGAGGCTTCCCCAGCAACGTGGAACTATAAGCCCATTAAACCTCTTTCTTTTGTAAATTGCCCGATCTCAAGTATGTCTTTATCAGCAGTGTGAAAATGGACGAATGCAGTGCCCCTCTGTGTGGGGGCTACAACCCTACATTTTCCCTCTGCAATGCGCTTGTAGAAATTCTCCATGAGGGCTCTGCCCCTGCAGCAAATATCTGCCTGGACAACAGGCATTTTCATACATTTTTTGAAATTTAGGTGGAAGCCCCCAAGCTTCAATTCTTGCCTTCTGCACACCCACAGGCTTAATACCATGTGGAGGCTGCCAAGGCTTGGGGCTTGCACCCTGTGAAGCAACAGTCTGAGCTGTACCTTGGTCCCTTTTAGCCACAGCTGGAACTGGTGTGGCTGGGAAACAGGGTGGCATATCCCAAGGCTGTACAGAGAAGTGGGACCCTAATTCTGGCCCATGAAACCATTTTCTTCTCCTGGGTCTCCAGGCCTGTGATGGGAGGAGCTGCCACAAAGGTCTCTGAAATGCCTTGGAAGCATTTTTTTTCATTGTCTTGGCTATTAATATTTGGCTCCTTTTCACTTATGCAAATTTCTGCAGCAGGCTTGAATTTCTCCTCGGAAAAATAGGTTTTTATTTTCTATTACATGGTCAGGCTGCAAAATTTTCCAAACTTTTATGCTCTGCTTCCTTTTTAAATATAAGTTCCAGTTTCAGAAAATCTCTTTGTGCAAGCATATCAGCACACACTGTTAAAAGCAGCCAGGCCACATCTTGAATGCTTTGCTGCTTTAAAATTTCTCCCACCAGATACATTAAGTCATTGCTCTCAATTTCAAAGATCCACAGATCTCAGCAGCAGGGCCACAGTGCTGCTAGTCCCTTTGCTAAAGCATAGAAGAGGGATCTTTGCTCCAGTTCCCAATAAGTTTCTCATTTCTATTTGAGACCTCCTCAGTCTGGATTTCATTGTCCATATCACTATCAGCATTTTGATTATAACCATTCAACAGGTCTCTAGGAAGTTTCAAACTCTCCCTCATCTTCCTGTCTTCTTCTGAGCCCTCCAAACTGTTCCAATCTCTGCCCATTACCCAGTTCCAAAGCTGCGTCCACATTTTCAGTTATCTTTGTAACAATGCCCCATTTCTCTGGTACCAGTTTTCCATATTATTCCATTCTTGCATTGTTATAAAGAACTACGTGAGATTAGGTAATTTATAAAAAAGAAGTTTAATCGACTCACAGTTCTACAGGCTATACAGGAGGCATGGGTGAGGAGGCCTCAGAAAACTTACAATCATGGCAGAAGGTGAAGGGGAAGCAGGACTATCTTCACATGGCTGGCAAAAGAAAGAGAGCAAAGTGGGAGGTGCTGCACACTTTTAAACAACCAGGTCTTGTGAGAACCCCATCATGAGACAGCACTAGGGGGATGGTGCTAAACCATTAGAAACCACCTTCATGCTCCAATCACCTCCCACCAGGCCTCACCTCCAACACTGGGATCATAATTCAACATGAGATTTGGGTGAAGAAAGAGAGCCAAACCATATTAGTATGCCAAGTATTTGGTAACCTCAGTATTGAACAATAGTATAATTAGTTCATCGAATACATGATTTCATGTACAAAGTTAAGAAACAAGATAGAGAAAGCAATTCTGAAAGTCATGAAGCAAAGTTCATTGAAAAACGGAAGAGATACATAGCCCTGACAGTCCTTTCAAGATTTAGATTCTGTCTTTCCCACTTCCTTCTTAGTTCTTCTTTCTCTTTCATTCAGTGCTGATAAGCTGTGTAGTTGGTTTGAGAGACTGATAAGTAATAGGACATAGTTGCCACTATAACCCACATTTATTCAAGTGACACCAGCCTGGGTGACTTGGGGTACAGGATATCAATGAAGAGACAGTTTAAAGAAGACACTTGAAATAAGGACAATCTCTTGGTCTCATGGAAGAAGTTGGAAGTGGCTAGATGTGAATGTGTGCTTTACACTAAAAAGTACTAACATTAAAAGTAAATAATTATACATAATATAAAAAAATAGAGAAAATCAACAATACAAAGTTGATTCTTTCAAAAGGTTGACAAAATTGAAAAGTCCTTAGCTAAGCTGAAAAAGAAAAGAGAGAATAATCAAATTACTAAAATCAGAAATGAAAGAAATGACTACCAGCCTTAAATAAATAAAAAGGCATATTAGAGAATATCATGAACAAATATATGCCAACAAAATACATAACTTAGAGAAAATTGAGAATTCTGAGAAACATAAATCACCAAAACTGACTCAGAAAGAAATAGAAAATATGGATAGACCAACAGAAAGTGAAGAGATCTCATTAATAATTTGAAAACGTTTGACAAAGCAAAGCCTAGTTCCAGATTCATTGTAATAGTGAATTAAACCAAACAGTTAAAGAAGAATTAGTACCCTGCTATGGTTTGAATGTGTCTCTTCCCCCAAAAGAGTGTTAAAAACTCAATCTCTAATATAACAGTGTTGAGAGATGTGGCCTAATGGGAGGTGTTGAGTTTGTCATGAAGGCTCTATCCTCACAAATGGATTAGTGTCAGTTATAAAAACACTTGAGTCTGTGAGTTTGATTCCTTGCTTTTTCTCTTGCTCTTTCTCTCACCTTCTGTCTTGGTGTAATGCAGCGAGAAGGCTTTTATCAGGTGCCAGCACCTAGATATTTGACATCCCATGTTCCAGAGCTGTGAGAAATAAATTTCTTTTCTTTATAAAGTCTGTGCTATTCTATTATAGCAACAAAAAATAGACTAAGACACAATCATTCACAAACTCTCCAAAAACAGAAAAGGAGAGAACATTTATCAACTTACTTTATGAAGCTAGTATTACCCTGACACTAAAACCAGGCAAAGATATCACAAGAAAATAAAACTCTAGACCAGTATCCTTTATGAATATAAATTCAAATATCCATAACAAAATACTAGCAAACCAAATCCAGTATACATTAAAACAAGATAATTTCATAATGATTTATTCCAGGAATGCAAGGGTGATCAACATACAAAAATAAATTGATGCAATACACCATATTAATGGAAAGAAGGGATGAAAACCACGTGGTCAACTCAACAGATGCAGAAAATTTATGTGACAAAATTCAACACCTTTTGTTATAAAATGCTCAACAAACTAAGAAAAGAAGGGAACTTCTTCAATATGATGAAGAGTATTATATAAAAAATGTATAACTAGAGCAAGAAAAAGACAAGATGCCTGCTCTTATTATCTCTATTCAATACCTCTATTTAATTACATCTGTCCAGTATTCAAATGCTATTGTAGTACTGGATGTTCAGCTAAGGTAATTAGGAGAAAGAAAAAAAAAAAGAGGAGAGGAAAGGAAAGGACAGGGAGAGAGGAAAAAGAAGAAAAGAAAGAAAGAAAGACAGACAGACACAGAAAGAAAGAAAGAAAGAAAGAAAGAAAGAAAGAAAGAAAGAAAGAAAGAAAGAAAGAAAGAAAGAAAGAAAGAAAGAAAGAAAGAAA
>NW_012106919.1:7779468-7833149 GCF_000951045.1 Mandrillus leucophaeus | reverse complement strand
AAAGAAAGAAAAGAAAGAGAAAGGAAGGAAGAAGGAAGGAAGGAAAAAAAGAAAGGAAGGAAGGAAGGAGAGGAAGGAGGGAGGGAAAGAAAGAAAAAGAAAGAGAGAGAGAAAGAAAGAAAGAAAGAAAAGAAAGGAAGGAAGGAAAAGAAAGAAGAAAGAAAGAAAAGATAAAGAAAGAACAAAAGAGAAAGAAAATCTAGATTAGATAAGAGAAAGTAAAGCTATCTCTATTTGTAGATGATAGGATCTTGTATAGAAAACCCTATGATTTCACTAAAGAAACTTTTAGAACTAAGAAATAAGCTCAGGAAGGCTGAAGAATACCAGATCATTATACCAAAGTCAATTGTATTTCTATAGGTAAGCAATGAACAAGCCAAAAATAAAAATAAGAAAACAATTTTATTTACAGTAATGTAAAAGAAGTAAATGGGGCAAGGACATTCTATTTAATAAATGGTGCTAGGATAACTGGCTAATGATAAGCTGAAGACTGAAGCTGGACTTCTACCTTTCACCGTACAGAAAAAGTAACTCAAAATGGATTAAATATTTAAATTAAGACCTCAAACTATAAAATTTCTAGAAGACGACCTACGATATACTTTTCTCAACACTGGCCTTCGCAAAGAATTTTTGGCTAAGTATCCAAAAGCAATTGCAATATAAACAGAAATACACAAGTGGAACCTAATTAAACTAAAGAGCTTCTACACAGCAAAAGAAACTATTAACATAGTAAACGGAAAACCTAAAAAATGGAGAAGATACCACAAACTGTGTATCTGACAAGGGCCTAATATCCAGTATCTATAGGGAACCTAAACAAATCAACAAGCAAAAAACAAATAACCCCACTAAAAAATGGGCAAAAAACATGAATAGACACTTCTCAAAAGAACACATATAAGCAGCCAACAAACATATGAAAAAATGCTCAGCATCCATATGCACAAACATATGAAAAAAATCAAAACCACAATGAGATGCCATCTCACACCAGTCAGAATGGCTATCATAAAAAGTCAAAAAACAACAGATGATAGCAAGGCTGTGGAAAAGAGGGAATGCCTATACACTGTTGGTGGGAATGTAAATTAGTCTGGCTACTATAGAAAGCAGTCTGGAGATTTCTCAAAGAACATAAAACAGAGCTACCATTTGACCCAGCAATCTCATTACTGGGTATATACCCAAAGTAAAATAAACCATTCTACCAAAATCACACATGCACTTGTATGTTCATCACTGTGCTATTCACAACAGCGAAGGCATGGAATCAAGCCAGGTGCCCATCAATGGTAGATTAGATTTTTAAAATGTGATACATATATATACCATGAAATACTATGCAGCCATGAAAAGGAATGAAATCATGACTTTTGCAATAAGATGGATCCAGTTGGAGGCCATAATCCTAAGCAAATTGATGCAAGAAGAGAAAACCAAATACCATATGTTCTCGCTTATAAGTGGGAGTGAAACACTGAGCACATATGGACATAAATATGGGAAAAATAGACACTGTCAACTCCTAGAGAGAGGAGGGATGGAAGTGGGTGTTGGATGAAAAACTACCTATTGGGTACTGTGTTCACTACCTGGGTGATGGGATCTATACCCAAAACTTCAGCATCATACAATATTGTCATGTAACAAACCTGTACTTGTAGCCCTGTATCTAAAATAAAAGTTTTTTTTAAAAAAATAAAAATCATGTAGAAGGCAATATTGAGAATAAAAAATCACTTTCATAAAACAAAAAATACCTAGGAAAAAATTTAAAGGAAGAAATATAAAATATGTACTCAGAATTACAAAACATCACTTAATACATTTTTAAAAATTTAAATAAGCTAAAAGACATCTTATGTTCATGGATTGGAAAACCTAATATTGTTAAAATGTTAATACTCCCTAAATTGATCTACAGACTTAAGTGTAATCGCTGTCAAAATTTCCACTCCCTTTTTTCTGCAAAAAAATGGCAATCAGAACCTAAAATTCATATGGAAATTCAAACATCCCAGAATAGTAAAACTAGAAAAAGCATAGAAAAGTTGAAGGACTCACACTTTCTGATTTCAAAATTTTACTCAGTTGCAGTAATCAGGACTCTGTGTTACTGGCATAAGGATGGATGTCTAGGTCAATGGAATAGAACTGAGAGCCCAGAAATAAACCTTTCTACTTATAATCAATTAATCTTCAACAAGAGCACCAAGATAATCCAATGAAGAAAGACTAATCTTTTCAACAAATAACACTGGAACAACTGGATTTTGACATGCAAAAGAATGAAGTTGAATACCTTCCTAGCAATATACATAAAAATGAACTCAAAATGGGTGAGATACCTAAATTTAAAATTTAAAACTGTAGAATCCTTAGAGAAAAGCATAAGGATAAATCTCTATGTCCCTGGATTAGGCTGTAGAAAGGCAACAAAATAAAAAATAGATACATTAAACTTCATAAAAATTGAAAACTTTTGTTCTGCAAATGATGCCATCAAAAAAGTGAAAAGACAATTGACAACATGGGAAAAAATATTTGCAACTCACATATCTGATAAGAGACTGATGTACAGAAAACATAATGAGCACTCACAACTTAATAACAAGACGACTCAATTAAAAAAATGGGTAATTGATTTGAATAAGCACCTATCCAAAGAACATATACAGATGACCAATGAACATATTAAGAAATGCTCAACATCATTAGCCACTAGGGAAACACAAACCAAAGCCTCAATGAGATACTACCTCACACCCACTAAGATAACTATGACCACAAAGACAGGTACTCACAAGTGTCAAACAAGATATGAGGAAATTGAAATTTTCATACATTCATGGTGAAAATGTAAAGTGGAAAAATACTTCTTCCAAGTTTAAAATATGAAGTATAGACCCACCAAAGAACCCAAGTCTACTACTGAATGTTCCACACAAAAACCTGAATTTTCTTAACACCTTTATTCATAATGATCAAAAAAATGAAAAAAGAAAAAAAACAAATGTCTATCAACCGACGAATGGATAATAAATAAATGTGAATAGTTTTCAATCATAAAATGGAATGAAGTACTGATACATGCTACAACATGGATAAACCTTGAAAACAATGTGCCAGTTGAAAGAAGCCACTGACCAAATACCACATATCATATAATTCAATTTATATGAAATGTCCGGAATGGGCAAATACATAGAGACAAACAGAAGATTAGTAGTTGCCTACAGCTGGGAATGAGGATAGGAGAGAAATAGGGAATGATTGCTAATGGCTCAGGGTTTCCTTTTAGGGTAAAGAAAATATTCTAAACTTAGATTATGGTGAAGTTTGCTTAACTCCCTGAATATCCTAAAAACCATTGAATTACATACTTTGCATGAGAAAATTTCATAGTATATGAATTACATCCAATAACTATGTTTTTAAAATATGAAGTATAATCGTGAAGGTGATTAAAGAGCCTGTCAGCTGGGCGTGGTGGCTCATGCCTGTAATCCCAGCACTTTGGGAGGCCGAGGCAGGCAGATCACGAGGTCAGGAGATCGAGACCATCTTGGCTAACACGGTAAAACCCCGTCTCTATAAAAACACAAAAAATTAGCTGGGCGTGGTGGCGGGCACCTGTAGTCCCAGCTACTTGGGAGACTGAGGCAGGAGAATGGCATGAACCTGGGTGGCGGAGCTTGCAGTGAGCCAAGATCCCGCCACTGCACTCCAGCCTGAGCAACAGAGCGAGACTCCATCTCAAAAAAAAAAAAAAAAAAAAAAAAAAAAGAGCCTGTCAAGGCAGAAGAGAAACAAAAAAAATGCAATAATAGATAAAGGTGGAAGTTAGTGCATTTTTGGTCAGAAACAGTTTACCTAACTTAATAGAGGCATGTGATCTACAACTACGACTATAAGAATGGGATAAAGAGAAGCAAAATATACAGAAAAAGGTACGGATTTTTGCCGAGTGCAAATCTAAATTATCTTTATACTCAACCCTAATACTTCTGAAAGTCTTTAAAGAGCTATTGAAGTTTTAAAATACGCATGTATTTTCATAAATAAGCAGTTTGCTGCCCAAATCTGCCATGGCTACCTCTCTCCAGATGGTAAACAACAGCTGGGCTCAGCTGATTCTACCTTTAAAAAAACCCTTTTCTCTGCCCTTCACCAGCTACATTTCCAGGGGCTGCCTGCTGCTCCTGGCCCCACAGCAGGGTCTCCATTTACATCAGCCTGACCCTAACCAACATCTCAGTCTGGACAGACTGCATTACACTTGGATTCTAATCGAAGAGGAGTTGGGGGAACCCAGGAAAAAAGTTTTCATTGCGGCCTTGTGTTTTCAGAGGATGCTGAAGTTGTAGGCAGCAAGATGAAAATATCAGTGTTTCCATAATACCCTAAGTAGAAGCCTTCTTTCTTTTCCTAAGCTTTGTCTCTTTCATTTCTTTTTTCTTCTCTCTTTCATTTTTTGGTCTGAGACACCTTGCTAATTTTTAAAGATTAACAGGCCATTTAGCATGAGAAGAGTGTGGCGCAGGTCACAGATGAATAAATTAATACCAAAACTTCACACTAAGAAGAAAATTAAAGCTGTCTGTTTTATTGCTTAAAGTATCAGTGAGTGCTGGACAGGAGGAAATTGGTATCTCATTAAAAAATTGAGAAAGAGAAGTAGAGAGGAAGCTCGATGCTCATTAAAAGTGGTGGAAAAGCTGTCTTAATTATGCTTTTCCATTTGCTAACAAGAGGACATTTGTTATGAGTTCAGGACACTTTATCCCAAACAAAACAAACAGAGTTAATGACATTATTTTTGTCTTTTTAGCCAGTGGTGACTCTGGAGTCTTGTTTCAAAATACAGGTTTCACTGTGGGAAGTCAATAAGACCAGAGAATACTGGCAAAGGGTCAACTGCTTTCACTTTCAAAGATTGATTTGAGAGCTGATACCCAACCTTTCACCTTGGCCCCATGTAACAGGGAAGGTGGGCAGGGATTTTTATTAGTATAAGAGTCTATGCGTCTGGAGAGGCATTTAAAGGCCATGCAAAGAGTCATTCAGTTAGAAACAGTTATTGAAAGTCTACTGTCCCTATAAAGCACCAGTTTTCTTTCCTGGAAAATGGAGATACTAACGACTTCATGGTTGTTGTGGTGATTTAATAAGATGTTACATGAGAAAGCACTGAGCAATGAGTTAAGGGCTCTAAGAAACTTGAACAATACCAACTGCCACTTAGTGATGCTTGCTAGGAGTACATTACTTTACTTAATTTTCACAATACCTATATGTAATGGTATAGTTTTCACTCTATTAGTTAAAACAGAGAGAGAGGGAGATTATATGATTTTGTACAGTGTCAACCAGTAAGTGAGAGTGGGATTTGAATCCAAGTCTGTTTTACAATTTCTCTTGGAAAGTCATAAATAAGATATGGCCTGCAGTGGAATAAAAACATACTTCAATAATGAAACAGTATGATTAATGGCTAAAAGTATTTAATGTGCTAAGGGAATTTAAAGAAAAGAGAAATTACTTCTGGCTAGAGAATTATGCCAAGAGGCAGTAGCATAATGTCCAAGAGTATACACAGAATATTTGGTTCAAATCCCAGATCTCTTAGTTGCTAAGCTGTGTGATACTGGCCACATTATTTCTTCTCTCTAAGCTGCCTTCAGCTACAACATGAGGGTTGAGATACTACTTCCTTTTTAGGCTGTTGTTGGGCTTGAACAAAATAGTGTCTGTAAAACATTCATCAGTGACTGGTGAATTACTTTTTTAAAATCGGAGTGTATTTTGTATAAGAAGTAGTAAATTGAGAGTTTTGAAGGACAATGACTAGGTTTCAACAGAGACATCTAAGTTCGAAAGAATGAAGTATTTCCAATATTAAGTACAATGCAATAAAATTGCTATTTAACTTACTTAAATTCATATTTAAAATCCATTGGAAGTATACCATTTTCTAAGTATGTCAAGCATAAGAACTGGTTTCACGTTCAAGTAATGGTAGCGTATTATATCAGACTAACCTCTCTGCCAACAACAATTATAGCTTGATCAGACTAACCTTGTAAGTAACTTGTATCAGACTAACCTTGCTTGCAATAACAATGACACTCTGCGTAAATTATAAAAATCAACGGAAAGGTGCAGTTTTAATGATCTGAGGAGACGGAGAACAGACGAGAAATCTGAAATATGATGGTACCACAGGAGGAGAGCCTCCATACTGATGGGTAAATTCTCTGCATCTGTAATTCTAGCTACTAAAAGGCTGAGACAGGAGGATCCCTTGAGGCCAGGAGTTCAAGTCCAGCCTGGGCAACATAGTGAGATCACATCTCAAAACAAAACAACACAAAACAAAAAACTCTTCTCAAATTTTTGGCTTACTCATGAACTGTACTTGTTCAGGACCAAGATTCCAAGAGGAAAATAATAACTTGAAGGCCGACAGAGTTAAGCAGAGATTTTAGTGGCATTCTATTGCAGGGAACACCAAGGATTCTGAGTTTGAGTTCAGCTAAGGGGCCTGGAGTTTCCATTAAAACCACAGAATGACTATACTTTAGGCATAAAGATTATGTCCCATTACTAAAATATTGACCCAACGACTATGGGGAATTTGGAAATGGCTTACAAAGTCAAGCCATCACAAGATGAAAGTAATCCACTGGTAATTTAACTGATTTATAGAACAAAACAAAATTATTCAGAAAAAAAGTACTGAATCCAGAGCCTGGACAATGTGATCACAATTATTGACAATAATTTATAAATCACTAGACATGTTAAGAAATAGAAAATGCTATTTATAATCAATAGAAACATCTGGCAGTAAAAATAGATCTGTGGGAAAACCAGACGTTGGAATTTGCAGATAACAATTTAAAATACTTATGGTAGATTTCTAACAGTCAAGTGGGACCAGAAAGGTCTAGAATTACTCTCATTGTAAACAACTAGAAAACTGGATAAAATATAGGAAACAAATATTAGGTATTGGACAAGAGGACTGTGATCCCTGAGAAAAGGAAAACAAATGAAATGAGCCTTATCTTCGCATATATATGTATTTTCTGAACCTAATTCTGGGATTTTTGGTGCCAGGACCAGGTACTCAAAAAGAACTCAAATTGAGAAGGCAGACAACAGAGTTCAAGAACAACAAGGACGCTAGAATTTGGGGCAGAATGCTCAATAAGATTTATCTACCTAGAGAAAAGTTATAGAAGTCTTTATAGGGATCTTCCTGAGTATGTGATTGAATAACAATCTATGCTTGAATGAATTGAAATGCCATAAGGTCAGATAAAAACAACTTCCAAGGAAAGAAAAGGTACCAGAAAACTGTAGGACTTACAATTTCAGAACTTTCTTAGGGTTGCTAATCATTTGAGTTCTCCTCAGCCATTATGGATAAACCTCACTGACCATAGGAATCATTCAGTAGAGATTGCAGAAGGACAATGCCTTAATGGAGCTAAATTACTCTTTGAACAAAGGCCACTCTAGATCATCTCTAAAAGGTGTTAAAATCAAATATTGAAAGGATCAAATTAACTTTTCATTATCCATGTAATCTCTGTTGTATCTGCAACGTATCAGTTTTCATCTAACTATGGTTTATTTGTGTTTGCTCTCATTTTTCTTGATCAGTCTCACTAGACATTTGTATTTTGTTAATCTTTTTAAAGAATCAATTTGGGTTTATTTACTTTATTTATAATTTCTTTACTTTCTATTCCATTGATTTATCTTCTTTATTACCTTTTCCCTTCTACTATCTTTGGTTTTATTCTGTTATTTCTTCCTAATTTCTTAAGCTGTGTGTTAGCACATTACTTTTCAGTCTTTTTAAATTTTCTGAAATAACCACTAATATTAAAGCTATTAATTTTCCTCTAAGTACTGCTTTAGCTGTATTGTAAAAATTTTCATATGAATTATTGTTATTTGTCTTTAATTTTATTTATTGTCTAGGATCTGTCATGAAATATTTGCCAATTTATATGTTATTTATAAGTTTTTTTAAAATTGTCATCGATTTTTATCTTATTTGAGTGGTGGTTAGAGTATAAAACCTATGTGATACTCATTCTTAGAAATTATTGAGACTTGCTTTAATGGGCTAGCATATGGTCAGTTTTTAAAAATATTTTATGCATTATTTAAGAAACCTAAAAATCTACTTGGATTAGTATCCAAGTCCAACAGTATTTAAACTGTTAGTCTAGAGTGGATTGATAACAAGGTGAGGGTTCATCATTTTAAAATTCAATTTTAAAATCATAGTTAATATTACTTGACATCACCAAATATGATCCTTCATCAGTAAGTCCGACAGGCAGTAAGGAGATAAGGAGGTAAAGAGGCAAGTGCCTTGACCTGGTAGTTTCAAGACAGTTTGAAGAGTCAGAAGATGGTGTTACAAATAGTAGGCAGAAAGGTGCACTGGACACTACTGTCTCTGGCACTACTCTGAGATCTGACCTTCATGTACCATTGCAATTAGCGTTCACCTTTTCTTCCTAAAAGAAGATTCCTCTGGTAATTCTACATGCCAGGACTTCTGGTCACTCTCAAGTGCGTCTAAATCCTGATGATGGCAATTGATGTATTCCATCATCACCCATGTCTTACATACAGCTGTTTTTGTCTGAAATCTGTCAAGTTCAAAAGTCGGAAAACAACCCCCTCCTCAAAAGCTCCATCGTTTTTCTCAACTCCATTTCTCTTTTGTCTGGAATAACTTTCAAGCAATGATTAGTGATTTTATTCAATCCGTCAACACTAGTTAGAATTACATCAGTCTCTTGGGCATTCAACAAAATCTGACCTGATAAAAAACAGCCTACCAAAAGGAAATTTACAACCTGAAGAGTGGATAAAGACAGAAAAAGAATGGGACGAAGGACAAGGCAAAGACTGGGACTGAGACCTAGGAAAATCTTTGCAAAAAGAAATTTCAGATCATTTCTAGTTTATTGTCATTGTATGAAGCGGACCTTTTAACATCAAAAGATATTTGATTCAGAGCTAGTTTTCAAAGAAACAAATGTGCTTATTCATTAGAAAAGGATCATAGTCTTAGTGTTTTTCAGTCCCTGTTTCCTCATTTAGTGGGCTTGTGGTGTAAAGCAAGAATTTCTGTGGAACTCTGTAAAATGGGGAGAATACCACCCAGACTACCTCACAGAATTGTCCTGAGAATTCCATAAGATTATGTAAGTAAAGAGGCTTTGAAAGTTGAAAATTCATATACAAGAGGACCATATTTTTTGACGTTTATGTCTTAGTTCTGGTTCCTTTTTAAAAAGTTATCTTCTATAGAGAAAAGGTTGCATCTCTTAAAATATATAGAGTTGGGAATAATTGAAGGATAGCAGTAAGTCTCAATAAAAGATGCAGGCAGGAAGTGAAGAAAAAAGCACTCAATAGTAACCTTCTGTCCTTCTCTGTCAATTCGTGGAACAGCTACTCTCTGTTGCCTTCCTTTTGGTAGGAAACGTGGTCTAAATGAAGCACATTCAGTGGAGAGAAATAGATTCTGCTATTTATAAAATACACACTTCTTATCACTGAAGAAAAGACACAACTATCCCTCTTGGAAAATACGTGAAGTTTGAAATAATTCTCCCTTGTTAGAGTGAAACTCTCCCAAATCACTTAATATTACTTTTCACATAAACTATGTCATAGCAATAAATACTTGAGAATTAACACAGGAGGTTTCCATTGTATGTACACTTTTAAAATTCAAAATAAAGATTTAAAGCAAACATGGCAAAATACTAATATTTTAAGCTGAGTATGATGGCATGAGTCTGGAGACCCAGCTACCACAGAGGCAGAGGTGAGAGAATCACTTGAGTCCAGTAGTTCAAGGCTGCAGTGAGCTTTGATGGTGTTACTGCACTCCAGGCTGGGCAACAGAGCAAGACCTTATCCCTAAAGACAAACAAACAAACAAACAAAACGTTAAGATTCTAGAAAGTTAGCAGGTGATTTCACTTTTGTTAACAATTTTGTAGGAAAATAAAAATTATTCAACTAAAAGAAAAGGGGAGAGAGGAGAACAAAGAAGGCTTGTAGAAAACAAATTGTATGGTAACAGATTGAAACACAAATATATCAATAACTACATCAAGTTCAAACAGACTGAAAATTCCATATTAATGTAGTATGATTATGATATATTATTATATTCATAATATATTATGAAGTTTTAAAAATCTATATGTTCTTTACAAAACATACTATGAAAATGAAAATACAGAAAACTCAAAGTAAAAGTATGAAAAATAAAAATATGTGAACACTAGGAAATGCGTAAAGACTAAAATTATCACAATAATAGATTAGTTGATTTGTAGGGTAAGAAGAATTAATAGAAATAAAGAGGTATATTTCATAATGCTAAAAGGACCAAATTTATTAGGAATACGCCCGTGTGTGTGTGTGTGTGTGTGTATGTGTGCGTGTGTATTTATAAACTTATAAATTATACAATTATAAAATGTCTCAGGTTTCATTCCTTTTTATAGAGGTCTCTGATGGGGAAATGGTTGTATCTCTTGAGCCTTACAGAGTAGGGACTTTTATACATACTACTAGCAAATGCACATACTCATGTAACCCACTCCTCTATAAGAAAGTCAAATATTTAAATCACCCTAGAAAGTTCTCTCCTGTTCCACTGTGTTAGTTCTGCCTTGCCACAGACAACCACTGTTCTGATTTCATTCACAGTGTATTAGTTTTGTCTTTTCTATAGTTTTATAGAAATGGAATAATATAGGCTGGGCGCGGTGGCTCAAGCCTGTAATCCCAGCACTTTGGGAGGCCGAGGCGGGCGGATCACTAAGTCAGGAGATCGAGACCATCCTGGCTAACACGGTGAAGCCTTTTTTTTCTTAAAATATAAATAAATAATTAGCCGGGCGTGGTGGCGGGCGCCTGTAGTCCCAGCTACACAGGAGGCTGAGGCAGGAGAATGGCGTGAACCCGGGAGGCGGAGCTTGCAGTGAGCCGAGATCGCGCCACTGCACTCCAGCCTGGGGGACAGAGCAAGACTCCGTCTAAAAAAAAAAAAAAAAAAAAAAAAAAAAAAAAAAAAAAAAATAGAATAATACAGTGTGTACTATCTGCTTGCTTTCTTTCAGCATAATGAATTTGAGATTCAGCCATTTTGTTGTATGTACCAGTTCTTTGTTTTTATTCCTGGGTAGTATTCCATTGAAGGAACATACCGCTGTTTGCTTATTTTACATTCTCTCACTGATAGACATTTGGGCTGTTTTCAGTTGCTATTATGAATAAAGCTGCTATGACATTCTCATACAATACTTTTTGTAGTCATGTGCTTTCATTTCATTTGGATAAATTCCCAGAAGTGGAATTGCTGAGTCATAGGGTAGGCGTATATTTAACAATATAAAAAGCCACCCTCTGTTTCAGTAACTGTACCATTGTTCCATTGCTTTTACCAATGTATAAGAGTTTGTTATTCTACAGATTCTCCAGTATTTAGTGTCATAAATATTTTCATTTGAGTCATTCTAGAGGTTTGTACTGTCTTATTTTGATTTGAATTTGCATCTCCCTTTTGACACATTAACTGACTATTGTTATATTTCCTTTTGTGAAGTGCCTGTTCAAATTTTTTATGCATTTTAATGAGATCGTTTGTCTTTATTATTATTTTAAAAAGGTCTTTATAATATATAGGTATTGAAAATATTTTTCCTGATATTTGACCTGATACAAACTTTCTTAATGATGAATTCCAATGAGCATAAGTTGTGAATTTTGAAAAGGTCCAATTTATAAATTTTGTTTATTTTATGGTTAGTGCTTTCTGAGATGGATCTAAGAAGGTATTGTCAAGGTCTTTGAAGATATTATCCATTTCTTCTAAGCTTTATAGTTGTAGTTTTTATCTTTAGGGCTATGGTATATCTTGAATTAATTTTATATGTGGCATGAAATAGGAGTTGTTTCTTTCTATGTGGCTTTCCAGTTGTTTCAGTGCCTTTTGTTGAACTGGCTTTCCTTTCCTCACTGAATTGCTTTGCGCCTATGACAAAATCATTGTAGATCTCTCTCGACTTACCATTCTGTTTCACTGACCTATTTGTTTATCTGTACATTAATAATAATTATTGTGGTTTTTATAAAAAGACTTAAAGACAGGTAGTACAGGTTCTTCAAGTTTTTCTTGTTTCATAGGTTGTTTTGGCTAGTGTAGGTTCTTTCTGTTCCATACAAATTTTGGGATTAACTTGGACATTTCTACATAAGGAGCAGCTGAGATTTTTATTGAAATTGGGCTGAATCTATAGATAATTTCAGGATAATAGAAATCTCAACAATATTCATTCTTGCAATATGTAAACATACATTTCTTTATAAATATACATCCTATTTAATTTCTCTCATCTCCCTATCTTTTTATGACTATGTCATATATTTTGTTAGCTATATCTTAAATATTTTATGACTTTTAATATATTATAAATGGCATTTTTATTATATATTCCAAGTTTGTGTTAATAGTATAGATTTTAAAAGATTGAGTTTAGATTGCCCTTATATTCTGTGATGTTGCTAAATTTACTTAATAGCTCCAGTAGCTCTTTTCATACATTATTCAGAATGTTCTAGGTACATGATCATCTCATCTATAAAGTTTCACTTCTTTCCATTTTGTTTGCTTTTTTCCCACCCATCTAATACACTTGCCAAGACCTCTAGTATAACGTTGAATAGAAGCAAAGAGCAGACATTCTTCCTTTTCCCAGTGTTAGGGCGAAAAGGCTCTATCTTCTATCATTAACATGATCCCATCTACCACTGTTGAGGGAGATTTTGTCTGTAACAAGTCTGGGTGTTGAATTCTATCAAATGCTTTCTCTGCACCAATTAGGAAGAGCACACAATTTTTCCTCCTTTATTCTGATAATATCATGAATTACACTGATTAAATCTTAAACCAACTTTGAATTCCTGGAATAAGCCTTGCTTTATCATAATGTGTTATCTATTTTACATTTTGCTGAATTATTTGCTAAAACTTTAAGATTTTTTAGTATATGTTAAAGAAGCTTATTTGTCTTTAATATTGTCTTTAATATTTCTGTTTGGTTTTGGGAAAAGGATAATGCTAATTTGAATTAATGATGAATTAATTGGGAAATGTTCCCGCTCTCCTACTTTGTGAAAATAATTGGTAGGATGGTGTTATTTTTTAAACAAATGTCGACAGAATTTAACCTTTGTGCGTTTGTGTGTGGGGAGGTGTTTAATTATGAATTCAATTTTAGTAGTTGTGAAACTATTCAAGTTTTCTGTATCTTTTTTTTTTTTTTTTTTAGTTTTCATCATTTGTCTTTCAAGAACTTTTTAATTTCCTTTAGATTTTCAATGGTATTAGCATAAAATTGTTCCTAATATTTATTATCTTTCTCATGCCCTTCACTTTCTTTTTTAATATTGGAAATTTGTGTCTTCTCTCCCTCACACTTTTTAAAATTTTGTGATCAATATAAATAGAGTTTTATCTATTTTATAGACCATTATAACTAGGGTTATTTTTCTACATTATCTCTATCATATGTCGACTTTTTTATGTGTCCTCTGTCATCGTTATTTCCTTCCTTTTATTCACACTGAGTTTAATTTGATTTTTTAAAATTCTTGCTTCTTACAGCAGAAATCTAGGTTGTTTATTTTAAACCTTTTATCTTTTCTTTATAAAAGTATTTAAGCTGTAGGAATGTTCCTCTAAGCAGAGCTTCAGTTGCATTGCACAAACTTTGATATGTTGTATTTTAATTATTTTTCAAAATATTTTCTAATTTCCCACATTTGTTTTTCTTTAACTCATGGGTTACCTAAAAATGTTTTCCTTAATATTTGTCCATTTTCCAGACAATTTTATTGTTATTGATTTGCAATTTGATATTAATGTTGTCAGAAAATGACTCTTTATGGTTTCAATTATTTTGAATTAATTGAGATTTGATCTAATATATGGCCTAACCTTGGTTCATGTTCCATGGGCACTTTAAAAAAATGTGTTTTCCATATTCTATAAGTATCAAGTGGTTGATAGTAACATTTAAATTGTCAATATCCTTACTGAATTTTGTATTCTTATCAATTAGTTACTGAGAAAATAGAGCTAAATTTAGTAACTCTAATTGTGGATATGTCTATTTCTCCCTTTGGTTCTATCAATTTTTGCTGTATGTATCTGGAAACTCTTTAATTAGTTGCATATACACTTAGGTTTATTATATATTTTTGGTGAAATAGTCTTTTTATCATTATGAAATTCTTCTCTTTCTTTTGGATAATTTTTTTGCCTGAAATTGACTTTGTCTAATATTAATATAGCCATTCCAGCTTCCTGATTATTAAAATTTTATGATGTATCTTGTTTACTCCTTTCACTTTTAACCTATGTCTGTGTCTTTTTATTTAAAGTGTATTTTTTATAAATAGCATATAGGTAGATCTTGCTTGTTTATCCAGTTTAACAATCTCTGCTGTTTTATCAAAGTATTTAGTCCATTTACATCTCATATAATTATTTATATTATTGAGTTTAGGTCTACCAGTTTTACTATGTTTTTTAATTGTCTTATCTTTGTTCTTTTGCTGTATCTTCTTGACTTTTTCATTAACTGAACACATTTTAGTATACCATTTTATATCTTATATTAGATTTTTATTTATACCTCTTTTTTCTTTGAAAGTTTGATCTAATATTTACAATATGTACCTTTATTTAATAGCAGTCTATTTTGAATTAATATGACATCATTTCACATATAAGAACGTATAACAGTATATATCTAGTTCCTCTGTCATCTTTGTATAATTGTCATTCATTTTACTTTTATATATGTTAAAATACAAAATACATCATTATTTTTATCTAATTATCCGTTTATCTTTTAAAGGCACTGGGAAATAAGAAACATAAAGTTATTTTAGACATACATGTTTCCCATTTGAAGAACCTTTATTTTGTGTATAGATTTGAGTTTTCATTTAATATCATTTGCTTCTGCCTAAATAACTTACGTTAATGTATATTATGGTTTTGACCTATCCACCACAAATTCTCTCAACATTTACTTGTTTGAATATATCTTTGTTTCCTCTTCATTTTTGAAGAGTATTTTCACTGGATATAAAAGTCTTTCACTGGATATAAAAATCTTTCCATTGCCTTTGACCTTCATTGTTTCTTGTAAGAATTTATCAGTCATTCTTTTTATTGTTATTTTGTCTTTTGGGGGATTCCTTTAATATTTTCCTTTTGGTTTTTAGTAATTTGATTGATACCTAGATGTGGTTTTCCTTGCATTTCTGCTGTTTGTGGTTTACTGTGATTCTTAGATTAGAGGCTTAAAGTTCTCGTAAAATTTGGAAAACATTCAGGCACGTTTACTTCAATATTTGTTGCCCTAAGGAGAGCCTCTCCTTCTGATGTCTCCAACTAGATATGTAAAAAACCATTTGAAATTTCCCCATAAATAACTGAGATGCTATGTAATTTCTTCTTAGTCCTGTTTCTCTTTGTATTTCATTTGATTTGTTTGTATTACTTGTCTTAAAGATCATTGGTCTCATCTTCTGCAGTGTCAGTTCTGTTATCAAGTCTACCCAGCATAATTTTATACCACATATCGTAATTTTTTGATCTGGAATTAACACTTGTTATTTTTATGTTTTATTTTCTCTATTAAGATCTATTGTTTGTTCCCTCATTATTTGCCTGTCTTTTTTTTTTTTTTTTTTTTCAGGGATTTAAACATCCTTGGACGTATTTTAAATAGCTGTTATAAAAATCCTTGTCTACTAATATCATCATTTCTGAGACTGTTTCTATTTACTATATTTTTTTATCTAGTTAAAGGGAAAAATTTCTTGTTTATTCATAGATCTAGTAATTTTACTGCATGATTGATGTAATAAATACTACATCATTGAGATAAGGTTTGCAGTCTTTTTTGAAGGAGTGATGGGTTTTTGTCTAACAGTGGTTAATTCATTTGGGGGTTAACATAATTATTTTGTATAAGATGTCTACTCTTAAAACTACAACACATTACTAGAGTAAAGAAGATGTAAGTAAAAGGAGGGATATTTTATGACCAAGCATCAGAAGTCTCAGTACTGTAAAGACAACAATTCTTCAGCAATTTATTGACAGATGGAATACAATCTCAGTTAATACCAATGTCAATTTTAATGTAAATTAGCAATGTAATCTAAAACTCATATAGAAACATAAGTTAAAAATAACCAAAGCAAATCTTGAAGAAAATAAACAAAATTGGAAGACTAACACTACTAGATATCCAACTATATTTATTACAAAGCTATATTTGATACAACTGGTATATAATAAACAAATAAGACAGAGATTCCAAAAAACAATCACACATACATGAAAATTTTATTTATGACAAAGATGCAGTTGCAGAGCAGTGAGGAAATGAGAATATTTATTTAAATAAAGGGTGCTTATGTAATTGGTTATGCATGTGAAAAAAAATGTGTCTTGGCCCATATCTCACACCATACTCTCCAAAATTAACTGTAGGTGGATTGATACATCATAATGTACAAGATAAAGTGCTCAAGATTTCAGCATATAACATACAGAATACCTTCATGGCCTTTGGGTTAGCAAAGATTTTTTTAAACTAGACACAAAGGGGAGTAATCATAAAGAAAACAATTTATATCTTGGACTACCTTAAAATTAAATATATCTGCTTACCAAATACCATTAGAAGTGAGGTAAGAGAAGCCAAAGGTGGGAGACAATATTTGTTACATGTAGTATTAACAAATGAATTATATCTAGAAAAAAGAGCTTCTACAACTCAGTAAAAAGATATACAATCTACTTTTAAAAAATTTAAATGAACAAATGTTTCATAAAAGAAGACATCCCAATGGTCACTAAGTATTTTTATAAATTAATAAGTTTTAAATGCAAGTTAAAGGCATAATGAGATATCACTACACAATCACCAGAATGACTAAAATGTTCACATGTGAAACAACTAAAGATTTCTTTTATTGATGGTGAGGACGTAATTTGGCACAACCAGGTACAAAAACTAACTTATCTACTAAGGCTGTTATACATATCTGATTACACAAAATTCAGTTTCTAGCTATGTGTCCAAAAATGTGTTCACACATGCACCAGAATACATGTACAAGAATGTAAAACCCAGTTTGGAAACAAATAAATATGATATAATCAATTATATACCATCATTATCATTACACACAGCAATAAAAATAAAGTATCAACTATATGCAACAATATGGACAAATATCACAAACATCATGTCAAGCCAAAGAAATGAAAGAAAAAAAATTCATGCAGCCTCATTTTACTTATATAAAATATTAAAATAGACAAAATTAATATCTGGTTGTCTTAGTACATTTGGGCTGCTATAACAGAATACCATAAACCAGGAGGGTTATAAACAACTGAAATTTATTTTTTATGGTGCTAGAGCAGGGGTGTTCAATCTTTTGGCTTTCCTGGGCCACAATGGAAGAATTGTCTTGGGCCACACGTAAAATACACTAACACTAACAATAGCTGATGAGCTTTTTTTTAAGTTGTGAAAAAATTTCATAATGCTTTAAGAAAGTTTACAAATGTGTGTTTCAAAGCCATACTGGACCACGTGTGGCCTGCAGGCCGAGGGTTGGACAAGCTTGTTCTAGAGGCTGGGAAGTTCAAGATCAGGGTGCCATTGGATTTATTGTCTGGTGAAGGCCAGTTTCCTGGTTCATAGACAGCTGCCTACTCTCTGTACCCCCACATGGCAGAAGAGACAAGACAGCTCTCTAGAGTTTCTTTTATAAGGACATGAATTCCATTTATGAGGGTCCCACCCTTAAGACCTAATAAACTCCCAAAGGCCCTACTTCCTAATATCACCATAATGAGGATTTGGCTTCCACAAATGTTTCTTGGGGGGTATACAAGCATTTAGTCTATAGTAATGGTGTTAGAAATCAGAACAGGAGTTACCCTTAGGGGAGGAAGACTGTGACTGAAATAGTCATGACTTAACTTTCTGGCAATGTTCACTTTGTGAAAATTCTCTGTTGGATACCCGTTTCTGTATGTTTCTACATGTATGTTACAGTAGAGGTGTACCATAATGTATGTTATAGTTCAATAAAAAGGTTGAAAAAAGAGAAACTTATAAAACTAAAATTAAAAAGTTGGACAAGAAATGATTGATTTCTGCTGTACTTTGCTAGTAAACCAATATTGCTTTGAAAATAAGAATTACAAAAGTTAAAACAACGAGTGGTAACTGATTGTAGTGCATAGTTCCCGCCCACCGCCCACCCCCCGACCCCCGACCCACTAACTTTCTTTCATCTAGCCTGTGCTTATTTTTATCATGGAAAAATGAGGCAAATATTTGGTTTATTTGTTCACCAAATTCTAGGTGGTAAAACTCATTAAAATTAATCAGCTTTCATTTTATTTCATCTATATATATTCTGTAGTGGGCTTCTCCCATTCTCCAACTTTAGAACATTTTCTCTAATTTTTGGATACAGATGTTAAGTGGAAGTTTTTTATGCTGAAAAGATGTCCAAGCAGAAGCTCTTCAGATAGTTGGAATGCAAAAGCATAAAAAAGCTCTTTCTCCCCCTCCTTACCATAACCCTCACCCTCATCCCACACCCCAACCCACGCCCGGACCATATGTTTCATGTGGAGAGAGAATGTGAAGGGAATAGAGAGAAAATAAGTTTTTCATTTGGTGAATTCAGCATATGGATAATTGAGGTCTTGAGGGAGGGTAAATGAATCAATACTGTCTACTTGGACTTTCAAATACTCTTTCACAAGTTTCCATATGGTGATGAAATCACTTTAAATCTGTGCTCAAAAATAAATTTTCAGTGTGTTTAAACTATTTCATTTTAGGTCATATATGGGTACTTTAGAGAAAGTATAATAAAGTTTCTACAATAACTGGAAAGTGATACAAAGAGGGCAAACTCTTCTCTCCAACAGATAATAAACACAAGAGTAAAAGACTATCGTTTCTTACCTTCTGGGAAGAAAGGAAAACTAAGAAAGATCATGTAAATACTTTCTCCAACTTGGAGTTTCTTCTAAGAGATTTGAAAGAGGAAAATAGGCAGAAAGATAACAAAAACACTAACGAATCCCATAGCTAAGCATGCAGTTGTGACAATGAGACACCTCTCACTAGAGAGACAAAGTTAACTGCTCTTAGATATTAAAGGGATATTTGATCCCAACCTCCCTCCAAGCTCATTTAAAGTCCCTAAAATACAGCATATCACAGAAGAGCTGAGAAAAGTATTTTATTCAAGTGTGTTGCTTGAGGCTTGTAATGTGAATTACTTTATCCTCTCTGTCCCCATACTCAATTGATAATAAGTATAGAACAAATGAAAATCAAAGTATCGCCTCTAAAAATGGTAGTTAGTGCCCAATAACTCCCAAAGAATAGGGTTCCCCAGTAACTCTAACTTAGAAAACAAAGGTGGGACTGCAGGACTAAGTAGTTTCCTGTCACTTCCCCAATTTAGACGTTGGGACTTATCTTGCCATAAGCTAGATATCCACAATGCACTCTGAGTCTGTTTACCCAGGAAGATTATCAACCTGACTGACAAAGCCAGTCATGAGGAGAAGGGAGAATGTCAGAGAGTGTGGTTGGCCTTCAGCCAAACGTCTAATGGAGTGTTTAAACATGGAGGTAGGAAGCAGAAGAAAGCCCACTGTCCTTCTTAACTTTTGGGTTCTCTGGAAAGCAGACACTGAGATGGAGCTAGAAGTAAGAAAAGATTTATGGGGAAGTGAAACTTGGAAAAGAAAAAAGGAGGCAGGATTGGGTGGGAGAGCCATCATAGCACAATGCAAATCTGACAAATGCCTCTGCTAGATCAAAAAAGAGACTTGGAGCAAAGATTGACCATTACAGTGTGCTGCTTGGGGCAGAAATGGCTAAGCCTTGTACCGCCAATTTGCTTGGTCATTGGCTTGGTCACCCCACAAATACCATGACCTCACCTCAAAAGCTGAAGAAGATTCTAAAGGAGATCAGAGGTGGAAGCCGTCAGTTAATCAAACTCCTGAGAGCCAATAACTCTTTCTCCATTTTAATTAATTAACTTAATCAACAAGCAAAAATTATATATGTTTAAGGTATAAAATGTGCTGTTTTAATGTATGTATACATTGTGGAGTAATTAAATTTGGGATAAAATTCTAGGCATTACCTCACATATCTATTTTCTTGTGGTGAGAACACTTGTAATCTACTCTCTTAGCAACTTTCAAGCACACACTACGTTATTACTAACTACAGTCAACATGTTGTACAATAGATTCCTTGAACTCATGCCTCCTAACTAAAATTTTATAACCTTTGACTAATATCTCTCTAATCCCTCATCCCACTCCCCACCACCATCCACGCCTAGCTCCTAGTAAACAAAGTTTGCTTCTGTGGAAATATACATATATAATAGACGTATTTTCCTTCTGGCCCTCTGAATTTGACAAGCTTGAGCCTGACTTATTGGTTGAAACTGTCTATTATTTTGGTGCCATCTTGCCATCATGTTGTTGGTTGGTTTCTTTGAGGAATAGTGACATTCTGAGGTCTCAACAGTGGTCTCTTTTGCTGCTGGGTGGAAATTCTAGAGGCAGTTATAACTAAATTGGCCTTTGTGAGTGGGAGTCCACACTGTTGATTTCATGCAGAGTCTCATCTTTACCATCACGGCTTCTTCATCTGTTTGCCCATCATACCAGCTCTGGGGTGGCTGCTGAAAAACTGTCTAACACAGCAAGCCAGATGGTTTTGTCTACTTAGTTGTTTAGAGGCTCTTCCATGGCGGATGCCTTCTAGTGCGAGTTAACATGATACAATGATCTTCACACTTGTGTCCACTCTCATATGGCCATCCATATGCTTCTACTTTGATTCTCCTTGTTTTGACCTTCCAATTTTTCTTCTTTCAGGTTATTGACCAGTTCGTGAGGGCATTCACCACTGCTGATTAGTCCATATATATTTCTTGGAATATATAAGTCCATATGTATTCCTTGGAATGTATTATATATGAACTAATTGGCAGTAGTGAATGGCCTGATAACTTTTCTTCCCCCACAGCAGATGATCAGGTGCATCACCTAAAACTCAGTCTATTCAGCAGACGTTCTTGTCATTGTCTCTGAAAACATCCCCAAGTGCAGCTGTAGTGCAGCTAACATTTCATTTTTAGCTTTAATCCACATAGCAGTCATCCATCCATCAACCAAGCTCAGGTGTTTTCCTCCTCCTTCAGCCGCAGGTGGGAGATGAGTGGGGCACAGGTGCACCTATGGTGGGTGAAATGGGGGTCTGGGCTTCTTGCTTACGCAGGTTGCTTATGTCCTCTGGTCATACTCATGCTAATTCTAGGAGGCACCGTCTCTATCTTACAATAGATTGCAGCTGGTCCCCACTAATTTCTCTTTGTTAAATTGACAGTCTTGATTCTGACTTCCAACTTGAAACAGTCTACTTTCTTGGTGTTTGTAATGCCACATTTTCCTGTTATTTGTTTTTGTTTTATATCTATTACTCTTCTCGTCCCTTAAATGCTGGTGCTTCGTAGATATCTACCCTTGGCCCATTTGTTTCCTCATTCTTTATATATGCTTTTATAGTTTTTTGAGCTGGGGGGATTATGTAAAACTTAAGTTTGGAGTAAAACACAATCGAGTGTAAACTTCAGCTATTCTATTTACTAGCAGTTTGACTTTAAATAAAAAGTTAAACCAATCTGAACATCAATTTTTTCAATCTTATTAGTGAGAATCAAATCGGACAATATTTGCAAAGAGGTTAGCCTGAGATTTGCCACAAAATAATTAGTCTTTGATGGCAACTACTCATTATGATACATTATTTATCTACTGTCATGTCTATAATCACATCCCAGACCTCTGCTTTAAACCTTGATCATCTGTGTCTTCTTGTCTTGATGTCCCACAGGCAGCCAGTCAATGTCAGCATGTTGATGTTTGAACCCATCACCTGCCTATATAAATATGCTACTTCTATATTCTCTCTTTTTGGCAACTCCAACATCTAGCCAGTCAAGCTTCTTGTAAATCTTACCTCCATCTTTTCCATCATCTCAATCTAATAAATTATTTTTACTCACTAAATATATATCAAATCTATCTCCCCTTTTCTAGGGAAGGAAGGTAATAGTGGGGGTAGAGCTTTAAACTTGCTAACTAAAGGAAATTAGAATATTAGAATATTCTTTTAAAAATATATTTTCTATCTAACTTAGGTTGTTCAAGGGGAAAGTAGTGTTTTCTGTCCACTTCCCCTCTGTTAGTCATGACATCTTATGAGTATAGAGAAGGGCTTACACGTCCTCATAGAGGCAAGATGGAGCTCATACCTTAATGCTCCCATTTGTGTCCTTCACTGGTATCTAATGTTATTTGGTTGATATTGTTTTGACCCTGGACATCTTATGCTAGTATATTTTGAGGTGCAACTGGTTGACTATAATTTTTGTTAGAGTTTGATGCTGGGCTCCACAGTTTCTGCTGCAGTGTTTGGTAACAAGGTTCCTGTCATTTTGCCCTCCTCACTGATTCCACTCTCAGCCCTGTCTGATTCGTGCACACCTTGAGAAGCCTAGTAATTGCAGCCACACTCTGCATACCATGCATACATGTGCAGGACCCTTTGAAGATATTCTGTGGCTGATCTAACTGGACACTTTTCTCACACATTTTTCAGCCACCACCTGGGCACTATCATTTCTCTCTATACTATGCTAAATACAGCGCTTTGCCACAAGATTTAGAAAATATTCTCCATCTATGCTCTGAAAAGTATAAAAGAATACACTTCTCCCTCTGCCAATCTCTGAGAATTTTCCACAAACCTATTTAGATGTTATTTACCCAGTGCCTTTCCTCAAGGTTCAACTGCACAGGCAAGGGGAAAGCAAGTAAGCATGACTTCCAAACTGATGTTTCTCTTTTTCTGTTTTCCTGCCAGCCTTTATTAGAAAAAAAAATTCCTTCCTCTCTAAATTACCAGTAATAGCAGAAGTCAATCTCCCAACATCTAAGACTTATTTTTGAGCCATGCAGGTCACTTGTGGAATTTAGAAACTTAGAATTTCTGTTCTCAAAGCCTGACTCTCAAGATTGTGCAATCCGCATGGACTGAACAAAGTCAGGTTAGAGATAAGCAGTTGAAGGAGGGCCGATTTCTACCTGCTTTTCTACTTTAATAATCTGCTTTTAGCTGGAAAAGGAATTGGTTATGTGCAATAAAGTGGAAAATATAAAAATCACATTAGTAATATGCTACCCTCCACTCTGCAAGATGTTGTCCATGTCCCTCCTCTGATGTCTGATGTACTCTTCATCCTTTCTATGGCCCAGATGAGTAACTTCATATGCTTCCTTAGGCTCTTTTGCCTTTGGCCTTCAGGTTGGGGTCAGTCAATGAGAGGCACAGGTAGATTTGAGGTAGGAGGTGAATAAGGTCAGGATTTTTTTTTTTTTTTTTTTTTTTTGAGACGAAGTCTCGCTCTTGTTCCCCAGGCTGGAGTGCGATGGCGCGATCACGGCTCACGGAAACCTCCACCTACTGGGTTCAAGTGATTCTTCTGCCTCGGCCCCCCTGAGTAGCTGGGTCTACAGGCACCTGCGACCATGCCCAGCTAATTTCTGTATTTTTAGTAGAGACGGGATTTCACCACATTGGCCAGGCTGGTCTAGAACTCCTGACGCCTAGTCCTCTCAAAGTGCTGGGATTACAGGTGTGAGCCACCATGCCTGGCCAAGGTCAGGATTTTTATTCTCCCAGCATCCCACATACCTCTGCCTAAGGCCACAGTTCTTACCCAGTAGCTCCCTTGTATAACCACAGCTCACCATCACCATTCCAGCAACTTTCTCTCTTTGTATCTTCAGACCTAGGGAGGATAATATCTCGCCTCTCACTAACTCTCCAATGATACAGCATGCCTTTCTTATTTCCCTTAGCTTTTGGTAAATAAACCCTTAATTAAATTTTCTTCAATTGCCCCAGTAAGTGTGACATTTACTTCTCTTAGGACCATTACTGATAAATCCACTACATCCATATGATTTTATATCAGCATGATTTATATCTCCAATTAGATTAGATAACTTCTTAAAGGCAAAAATTATAATTCCTAAAACTCTCTTTTATCTGCTCCTTCCATCACAAGGAAGCACTAAATGTTTTCTGAACGTATTCATTTAATCATTAGCTCTATGTAATGGACACTATTTTAGGCAACATGGATGCAGTGGTGAATAAGGTAGAATAGTTCTTTTCCTTATGGAGTCTATAGTCTCCTGGTTCTGTAACAATTTTTCCCATAATAGGTTGCAGTTTTTAATGAACTAAATGTGTAACTAGTTATTCACTGTCCTGGTCATACCCCTTCTACACAAATCTACTGCACCCACATACCATGTGGCTATAAGGCAGAGCCATGTGTATGCTGAAATTTGAGTACTGAAAAGCTCTGATTAAGCAGTAGAAGCTTGTTAGTATAATTATATAGAAAGAAATAGGCATACAAAGAATTATGGATGCCATGATTAACTGAGAGACCATTTTGCCTTGGTTCTGATTAGAGTTCCCATGAAGCCCTATTCTACTTTAGTTTCCATTCTTAACTTCTTGAGAGTTTCATGTTGACATTCCCCCCACCCCCAAAAAGGTTCCTTTGTTTGGAATTGTGTAAGTAGCTCTTAGTTCTTTACAACCAAATGAGTTTGGGAAAACACGCTCTCTTCGCTCCATGGACGGTGAGTTTTGTAGTGCTGCCGCTGATGGCATCGCTAAGCACCTGGAGGAGCAAACTGAACCAATAGAGGGGCAGCTTCACTTTCCTGACTGTGTCCAGTGAAGGCTTGGTTTGCAGATAAAGCCATTGCTTTCATTGTCTGTCACTGCACTCCTCTCAGGCTAGGCTTTTAGGCATTTCCCCTTCATGAATCATAGCCCTCCAGTTTGTTTTTCTTTCCCTGACCCTCACACTCCACACCCCCTCTAATCAGTCTTATTTTCTGGATGATAAAAAACTGCCAGATGGATCCCTTGCTTTGCTTGATCCCTGGATCATTTGTACACCTGCTGCTCCTGCTTGTACTTGCCACTGGGATTTCACTGTGTAAGAGCACTGCCAAGGTACATTTGTCACAGCATGGCTCATTATCACACAAACTAAAGGCAGGTCCTTGTTCTGAAACATAACCGTTAAAATCGCCTGCAGGAATCCTGTTAAGCTAAAAAGTGTTTATGAAATATGTCCCTACATCCCATTAAGAAAAATTTGGTAGTGACCTAGTGGTTGCGTTTTTTCCATAATTCTTCATTCTCATAGCTGAGAACTCATTTGAGCAGTCTCAGCCAGGCTTCATTCTCAGGAACCAACTTTGTAAGTGGGACAGAGTAAGTGTAATCAAGAAATTCAGCCCTAAGTAAACCTTCTGTGCTTTCTGCTCTGGACTTACACTCTACTTCTAGCAACTAGATTCCTACTTTGCTCTGAGACTCAATACTCTCATATGTCCCCGATTCAGGAGCAGTTGGGTAAGTGGTGGAGTCACCTGACTTTGTTACCCAATGCCTTGGGGATATTTGAGTGGTCCTCTATAATTCTCTCACATGTTTTACAGTGCTTTTGCACCCATTGTCTCACTTGACTCTCACAATAGCCTGATTAGAATCAGCATGCTTTATATTTATTCCACATTTTTACTGTAGAATAAAGTTCTCATAAATCCAGAAGCAGTGCTTTTTATTTTTAGGCAACACTTATTTTCTTTCTTGTCATAAACCTGTTCTGGAATGTTTGGAAATAGAGATTAATATGAAGGAGATCTAAATCACCTATAGGCTTACTATCCCATGATAGCCATATTTAGGAGTTTTCAACCTATGTGTATGTTTTACATTGCTGAAGTCTTTCTGCATGCAAAATTTTGCAACCTGAAATCTTGCATCTAACAAATTTTGTATGTTTTTACATTGTAACGTGTTGATTTTAGTCCTCATGTGAAATTTCATCTTAAAGAAAAAGAAAGAAAAGAATCATTCAGGTGCAATCAAGGCTGTCCTGTACCATTATAGGTGAAAAGTCCTTGAGCCTGGCATTACACAAACCGAAGGGAATGGTTTGTATCAGGCACATGGAAAACAAAATACTATGATGGCCACCTAGACTTTATTCGTTCAGAAAACGTCTAATTCATTTATTTAACTATGTAAAATCCTAATTTTTTTCACATACTGTGGGAAATAATCTGTAGTATGACCCATATGTCTACTCTGAGACAGTGCATAGCATGATAATGAAACAACTAAACAAGGCAAAGCATTCCTGCTGAAGGGGGATGCTCATGACAGGGAACATTGTTCCTGAGAACAGCAGAGTTCTGTTTAGCCAGCCTCACTTGTGTGCAGTGTCAACCTAAAAGACAGGTGAGAGAAAGCAGCCTCTTTTATGGTTTGATTGAAAGAGTCCTGGAACCTGCTCTGCCCTCTCACCCAAAGTCTAAAAAGTCTCCACGCCCTTTGCCCCAGAATTCCCACTGTTAGTCACTCCTTTGGCGTGACTCTACTGCTTACCTGACTGCCCCTGAATCAGGAGCATTCGGGAGTATTGAGTCTCAGAGCAAAGCAGGAATCCAGTTGCTAGCAGTAGACTGTAAGCCCAGAGCAGAAAGCATAAGGTTTAGTTAGAGCTGAATTTCTTGATCTCACTTACTCGCTCCCTGCCCTTGACAAGGTTGGTCTCAGAGAATGAAGCCAGGCTGAGGCTGCAAAAATGAGTTCTCAGCTATGAGAATGAAGAATTACGGAAAAAAATGCAACGAATAGGTCACAATCAAATTTTTTTTTCCATGGGATCGAAGATATTGAAGAACTTTGTTATAATGCGCATTTGTCATTTGACTAAACCATTACTCACCTTAAGCTATAAGCTGTAATTAATGCCTAATGCATAATAAAGATTTAACTCATCACAAGCAGATTACACAGCTCTAAGACCAGGACCTGAGCACACAGAAATGCAAGAAAGGATGGAAGGAAATACAGTGTGAACACTACGGGAAGGCTCTGCCCAGAGGCCTGAGCCTGAGAAGAAGCTTGGGAAGCCACAACAGCATATAAACACCAGGTCCACAGGAGTGCTGGAGGGGGAGGAGGAGCACCAAGAGGGAGGAGTGGCACATAGAACAGCATTTGCCATTGTGAATGCTGAGGAATAAAGAGAGAGTTTATGCACCTAAGAAGAGACAGGCTGCTTCACACTTAGAAAAACTAAGTTAGTAAATCGTTATTCTCAACATCATAACCATTTCATGTGTGGGTGAAACAGAAAGCTTTCCTTGGAAGCAGCAGTAAAGTTCAGCCATGGCCCAGGGCCCAGACCACTGGGCAGAGGCTCTTCCTGTTGGGAGAAAGAGCCACATTCCCCTGTTATTTGTGACAGCCTCAGGACCCACAGGCTGCCTGCAATGTGCAGACTGCATAATTCAGCATGAAGATTGCCAACAATTTTTGGCCTCAGCTTTTTCACTGGTTTTCATTTAGCAAAAATTTAAATTTTGTTCCGGACAGTTCTTGTTTTAATGAAGAAAAATTAAGCGACCTTTAGTCAACTTGGCAAAAGAGAGGGTGAGTGACAATGACCCAGAGAGTAATTGCAGAGCTTACCGTCCCGATTAAAACATCCAGGGCAGCCATCAGCAGTTCATTCTCATGTGGTTTGAGAGATAAGAACCTTCTGTCTTTAAGAAATGACAGTTGTTTGGCCGGGCGTGGTGGCTCAGGCCTGTAATCCCAGCACTTTGGGAAGCCGAGGCGGGCGGATCACGAGGTCAGGAGATCGAGACCATCCTGGTTAACACGGTGAAATCCCGTCTCTACTAAAAACACAAAAGATTAGCATGATGGCGGGCGCCTGTAGTCCCAGCTACTCGGAAGGCTGAGGCAGGAGAATGACGTGAACCCGGGAGGCGGAGCTTGCAGTGAGCTGAGATAGCACCACTGCACTTCAGCCTGAGTGACAGAGCGAGACTCTGTCTCAAAAAAAAAAATAAATAAAAGAAAGAAAGAAAGAAATGACAATTGTTCCTACTCATCAAGTCGTGAAGCTAAGAAAATCTTTGTGAATTGAGATGTGGGGCTTCTGATGGTGACAAAGGGAGCAGCATTACAGACTGAGTTAATAGAGGCCAAAAATTGGGGTTTAACTCCCACTCTATGCCACACAGGTTACACAAGACCTCTCACAGGGTACATAAATACCAGGTAACACTGGCCACATAATCAAGTACCCAAATAAAACATAAACGAACTCAACTTATCTCATTAAACTCCTCGACAAAACCATAAACTTCTTACCACACATATGCTTCCCACTCCACTTCTAACAGAAACTTGGTACTAATCTTTTGAAAAAGAATTCTCCAAGCCACACACAGGGGTTTGTTCATGGTCCCAGCAGCAGGTTCCATTTGGACAACAGAATATTTTCAGGTTGAAAATGTGGCCCTTTACCTCTTGAATGAGCATTCCAGCCCAAGCCAGTGACCATGACAGGTCTGTGCTATAAGCCTCATGTAGAGCCTGTGAAAAACATTCAACCATGTTTCAGCTTTTATTCCTGAAGGCTTCAATTAGGACACGTCTCCACAGCTTCCCAAGTTTATTCTCCAGATACACAAAGGATAAAGAGACTTGTTTTAAGCTCAGGTGACTGTGTGTGGAGTATCATCAAATACAGTATAGCTTTTGCCCCATTCAACACGATCTTCTTGAAATGGACTTTTTGGCACTCGGCATCTTGTTGCTGTCTCTATTCAATATGTGCTATTCTGACTCAGACCCCTTTGCCCTAAACCTTGATGCACTCACCTAGCAGTTTTGCTTTAAACACAAAGCAGAGGCTTTTACACTGATTTTACAACTCTATGCTTATAACCTTCTACTGTTCTCAACTACTTTGAAAAGATGTATGAAGATTTTTGCTCATGTGATAAAACAAGTATTATTAAGGCCTGTGCATCTATCAAACCTCATATTTTTAGCAGAGAGCATAGCCATGAACCACATAGTAAACGTTCAGAAAATTACTTCAATGAGTTCATAGTTATTGTAATGTAGTAAGTAATAAGATCATTGAATTAAAGTTAGCTTGGGTGGGTAAAAGTCTATGCTACTATCGTAGTTATTATTGCCAGAAACCAAATATTTTTTGGTTCCCCTTTCAAGCACTTAGAAAAATTGACTAGTAAAATTTGAGCAGAATAATGTTAATTTGGGGCAGGAATCTTAAGAGCTGGGGTGCAATATGCTGCCTCTCCCTTCTCTTCTCTTGTGGGTGAGAAGCAGTGCTCCAGATAGAGGTTGCTCCATCATTCTCATCCTGGCATGAGAGTGATGCAAAGAGCCCCAAGCTGATGCATGACAGATGTGTTGTGAGAAAGGGAAGTAAACCTTCGTTGTTTTAAGTCATTGGGATTTTGGAGTTGTTACTGCAGCACAATCCAGCTTGTTCTTAATGTAGCTACCTATTTTGAAGATGTGAATTTAGAATAGATAAGAAAAAGAGGCAGAACTTCTGGGCTGGGTTCTTGTTGAAGTCTTAAGTGTACTTTCAAACAAGAACACATGGTGGTCTGCTCACCCTCTTTGGCTCAGCAGTCAACTCAGAGAATTGTTGGCTATAACAACAACAAAGTGGAAGGAGTGAGTTAGCAGGACTTATTGTTTCCTCGTGTTATTGTTTTGGTCTGATATCAAATAGTTACACGTGTGGGAGAGACAGAAAGGACAGTACGTTGGATTGTACTAAATGTTGGATCCCTCTAAATATATTTTATTATGAGAAAAGCACTATCATCCATAGCATCAAAAACATTTACTGAGCATTATGTAAAAGACAACAAAAGGATTTCAATTGTTTTGGGAAAAATGATTAATACTAAATTTTTAACTTTTATTTTAGGCTTGAGGGTACACGTGCAGGTGTGTTGCATAGGTAAATTCATGTCATGGGGGTTTGTTGTCAGATTATTTCATCACTCTGGTATCTTGCTTCATGGAGATTCTTCTGCATGCATTTCTCCCTACATTTCTTTAGGAGAAGGACAGAAATGAAATTACTAGATTATAAATTATATCGATTTCATATTTATGATATATGTAAACAATTATATGTACTATATGTTGCTACATATATTGTATTTATACATGCATATGTATATACACATTACATACATAAAATATAGATATTGCCTTCAGAATTGTACCAATTTATATTCTTACTATCAAAGTTCAGGAGTGACCATTTCCCAAATCCGAGAAAATTCAAAAAACCGTAAATCATTAAATCATTCTGTAAACTTTGACAACATTATAGGTGGGAAAACTTGTGTTTTCTGTGCATTTCCCTGATCACCGTGAGGCTGAACATTGGACATAGTGAGAAGTAAAAGGTGCCCTAGTTGTAAGCCAGAGGTAACTTTGTGAGAGATAACCTCAGGAAAATTCAGCTTTCCTCATTGGTGAAGTTTGTAGGGATGCAATGATCTGGTGCATGCTGAGACATCCTCTCTAAGGTAAAGTACAAATTACTACACCTTGCACCTTCCACTATTAAAAAAGAGGCACAGGATCTGGTGGTCATCTTTCAACTTTGAAGGTAGCACATATCGTACTTGGTAATAATGTTTTAGCCCATTCAGCAAGTGACTCAGAAGCAAGTTAGTTTTGATTAGGGCCCAGAACAAGAAAGGGATCCATAGTGGGTTCCCTACAGCTTTGGCCATGTGACCCAGCAAGGCCAATAATACTAGAGGTATTGAAGGTGGTTAAGGTACTAGACACAGATGCTATGTGGAGCCTCCAGCAATTACTAGGGGATATTCAGGACAAGATTTTAGAATTCTAAAACAAATCCACATATTGTTCAGCAGATAATTATCTGGCACTTGATTGACAGCTACAGGTTCTAGTAGAGACTGAGAGCCTGACCATTAAGTAGCAGGTGACTATGTGACCAGAACATTGACCATCACCTAGCTATCGTTAGATCCACCAAGTTATATGGTCAAGAGAGAGCAGCAGCAAGTCATTGTACAATGAAAATAGTACATCTAGTATTGAGCTTGAGAGGGTTGGGAAAGTACAAGTAAATTGCATGAACAAATAGTTTAACACTTCCAAGACTTTATAAACTCCTCTTCCTCAACCACAGTCTCATGGTAGTGGTGAGGCAGGCCTCTACAATCAGAGAAAAAAAAAGGGGAGGGAAATCTCAGGCCTGGCTCACAAGGCAGTTGGCATAATACCAAAAACAGACTGCTGCCACACTATAGCTGCACTCAGGAGAGTCTCTCAAAAATAATGGTGAAGGGAAATTCCCCAGTGAACAAAACTACAAGCTCTACACGTGGTTCAATTTGCATGGAAGAAGAAGTTGCCTGAAGTACAGCTATTTATGAATTCCTGAGCTGTGACAAGGGGCTTCAGTGGTTGGCTTAGAGTCTGGAAGGAGGAAGACTGAAAAATATGAGAAAAAGAATTTCAGGGAAAGAGTCATATGGTTGACGTGGTTGGGCTTATGGAAGAGGATACAAGAAGAAGTGCTGGATAGTAGTTTCCTGGGATATTGACCATATATTTTGGAGGTTTGGAGAGAAAGAGGTTAAAGGGTGACTATCTACTCTCAGCAGCCTCTCTCACCAATAAGGCTTTTGGCACAGACCTGAACTTCCTTGTTGACTCGGGATTGACTGATTCAGAGGGGATGGGGCAGGCATCCTCTCAAAGCAATGCTGGAGAGAGGCAGAGATAGATTGGATCTATTTCGTCAGTACTCCGTTTTGGACCCTTTTCCCAAGGTTTCAGCCTGCAGAGCAATCTCCCCAAAGATGTCTAACTATTCTTAAGTTAGTTTCTAATATCCATCTTCCTTTTGTCCTCTATAATTTCTATAGGTTTGATTTAGGGGCAATAAGTAGAGCCTTTTCTAGCTCATTCTCTTCCTGAATCACTGTTTTTAGCTTGTTCAATAATGGGATTGGGGTGAAAGAAAGTGCATAGAAAAAAAATTTTAGAGCATGTTCAGAAAACAAAGGAAGCAGGGAGGGCTATGGGGGAAAAAGAATGCTGAAAGAAGAGACAAAATATATACATAGTTCCCGGACTTTTCATATATTTCTGGTTCAAGTTCAAGTCAATGCCTGCTTTCATTGGAACAAATTAGGTCCAGTTTCCTAAACTCAGTCTCTATGGTCATATGGATGACAAGTAATCACCGGATCATTTCTTCCACAACTGCTGGGACCTTACTTAATCTGGAAATCCTAGGTTAGATTCAGAGATGTATGAAACAGTGAAGGAGGGGAGATTCCCTGCAGAATTTCAAGGTCTGAGATTTCCCAGAAGGCAGAGAATATACTCTTTGTATTATTCCCATGACTTGAAGCTGATATTTTCAGGTATTTCTTTGATATGTAGAGTCCTGGCTATTGTAATAAAATTGGATATTTCAAATATTTTGCTTTTCTTTTTATCCTTCCCTATATGTAGTCAAGGGAGGCTCACACCAGGCAAGTGTTTTGATTTCATTGTCAGTGTATAAGATTTCATTGTTGTCATTACTGTGTTTATCACATTCCTTCTGGATATGGGCCATTAGCAGTCCACCAAAAAATATAAATTCTGAAATGCAATGTAGTTCCATGGGCTAACTATCTTAGAAACCTCTATCCTCATCCCAACACACATGGGAGGCCTCTCCCATCTGGCCAGAACTAGCAGCTGAAATTTACCCCTAGGGCTTCCCACTCCTGTCAATCACAGCATCCTGCTGTGAACACCATGCGGCCATTCCTCTCACACAGACTCTCATGCCAGCAGAACAAGTAACCACATGGGCTCTGGTCCACACAGCTAAAGCCCATGACATTCCAGGAGATAGCAATGAATCAGTACACGTCACCACTACAGCATCACTGCTCTGCCCAGAGTCCTTCATCCCAGAGGGTCCCCAAGTATTTTGCAAGCTGATACCTTGTCCAAGCTGTGCATAAGCCTCTTGCTTCATCCACCCCTGGAATCCATGCACAACACCTCGGTGGTGGAATGCAGCAGCTGTTCTGCAGCCGCACTACAATCCCATGGATCTCAGTTTGGGACAGGAAACTGAGAGGAATACCATATCCAATTGAAAGGACAGGGGGGAATTTCAGGAGGTAAAATTCACTGAGCCAAGTTTGGAGGCTGGCCAGGACACCTGGTTCACACCCTTCCTCTCCCCAGAAATCATGGGTCCTTGTGACCACCAACAGTCTGACTGTAAGCTGCATTGGCCCCTAGGCACCAAGCAATGTCCTCCTAAGACTAACTTTAAACTCTAAATAACATGAAGGAATAACAATAAAACACTATAGAAACTAGGGGCGTCTCACCTCACACCTGCTAAGCTTAGCTAATGTCACCTTAGAAGGAATGGAAACATCACTGAGGTTACAATGAAGGTGTGGAAAAAATGGCCAGGGTGGCTAGTCTTACTTCCTTTGTGACATAAGAGGGACATTCAAATCTGGGGAAGCATCTGATATTTGGAATTGAAAGTATAAGTCAAAGCCAGAAAGGTGGTACCCCACATGATGTCATCTTTGAAGACTCTGTTTAAGTGAAATATAAGTAATTCACTGAATGAATGATTTTTCCCAAAAGCAATGAGATCAGTCTTTATGGGTGATCTGTTTGAAGACACACTCAATTAGACAACAATAAAAGCACTGTAACTAGTTCTAATCCTGCTACTACGATAATAATAATACAATAATTACAACAATAATAATAAACATTATTGAATACTCTTACCAGGCACTTCACATGAATTCTCATTTAGTCCTCCCAATATAAAATACACATTATCACTAACCCCATTTTACACATAAAGAAACTGAAGCACAAAGAAGTTAAGTGACCTGTCCAGGATCACACAAAGAATAAGCGCTGAACCGGCATGTGACCCCAGACAATCCAGCCACTACACATGCAGTTACTCACTACACCCCATTCTATTCTCCCCTCAACACCCTATAACTGACACAAAAGGAACCAGGTGACATCACAGGAGTCATGACACTTTGTGGTCCTAGAGAGGCACCATATACAGAATAAAAAAAAATTAAGAACAATTTAAATTGAGAACAAATAGTCCCACTTATTCCTTCCATAAATATGTATGAATGTCCACAAAGTACTGATGCTGTGCTAGAATTAATGGTGAATAGGATAGAAATGGTTCCAGGTTTCTTGGCTCTTGCAAGTTAGTGAACATCCAAAACACCCCCCACAATTTTCAGCAACTTCTTTCTGGAAGCTTTTGCAGCAAAAGTACCAAAATATCTAAACAGCAATTTCTAGAGTGGAATTTTAAACACTGTTTTGAATTGTCTACTCAGTTATTCACTTGAGAAGGATGAATTATTTATATCTCAACTGATGTGCTTTACAACCTGCCTATATATGATATTTTAAAGAGCATCTTTAAGGAAAAGAACAAGTAACATATGAGAAAGTACTTGAAGAGAATTTACTGAGTGGGGTGGAAACATTACAATTTATATAGAATGCACATATTGACTCGATGGATTTTTTTTACCTCTTTCAAATGGCACTTGCCTTCTGTGATGGATAATTTTGTCAACTTGGCTAGACCATTGTACCCAGATATTTAGCCAGGCATTACTCTAGATGTTTCTGTTCCTGTGAAAGTATTTTTTAGATGAGGTTAACATTGAACTCAGTAGACTTTGAACAAAGCAGATTACCTTCCATAATGTGGGTAGGCCTCATCCAATCAGTTGCATGCCTTAATAGAAAAATACTGACCTCCCCTGAGGAAAAAAGAACCTTTTCAGCAGACTGCCTTTAGGCTCTTATTGCAAGATCAACTAACTCTTCCCTGGATCTCCAGCCTGCTGGCCTTTCAGATTTTGGACTTGCCAGCCTCCAAATCACTGGAGTCCATTCCTTAAAATCTCTCTCTCTCTCTCTCTCTCCCCCTCCCCCCCTCATCTCTCTCTCTCTCCCCATCTCTCTCTCTCTCTCCCCATCCCTGTCTCTCTCTCTCTCTCTCCCCTCCTGCAAGCCCCCATTTAGCCCACTGGTTCTGTTGGTCTGAAGAAGTCTGTCAGTCTGTTTAACACATCTTTCAAAAGCCACTAACTGTTCCCCTCCCTTCCATCTCTCCCCTAAAAAGATTTTATGTGGAAATTTCAGGCAGTGGAGAAGACTGACCAAGGACACATCTTCAATTAGGAGACCTTACTAAATGACTCTTTAATTCAATTTAGTTTACTGTATAATTTTTTCAGGTCAGCCCAAAAGTTCTCTGAGACTAAACAGAAGGCAAAAGGAAGGGTAAGAAACAGCTGAGGAGCCAAAAGTTTAAGCAAAAAAAGTTTAACCAAAAGTTTAAATGAGATATAAGTAATTTACTGATTTTTCCCAAATGCAATGAGATTAGTCTTTACGGGTGATCTGTTTGAAGGTACACTCAATTAGACAATACTGAAAGCACACTAACTAGTTCTAATACTGTTACTACAATAATAATAAAAATAAAATAATTATAACAATAATAATAAATATTATTGAATACTCTACCAGGCATTTCACATGAATTCTCACTTAGTTCTCCCAATAACTATAAAATATGTATTATCAATAGCCCCATTTTACATATGAAGAAAGATGTGTAAAGAAAGGTGAATAAGAATTGCAAGTCCAATTCCAGGGCAGCAAGAGTATCAAAGGCAGGTCCAAATATAAGGAAGAGCTGGAAGATTGGAACTGGAGTGCAGGGGGAACAGGCCAGATATCCACCCTTGAGGTTAACTTTAAAGGCATCATGAGGTGAAGAAGCCTACAAGAATTGTCAAGTCCAGGTCAATGGCTGGCATCGCCAAGTGAAGTGGGAAGGCCCTAGTTTCTTGGTGCACAAAGACAAGACCTTCTACTGGCACCTTGCTCCTCTTATCTCTAGCCAGAGGATTTTATACTGTGTCCCATAGAACCCCAGGGTTCCACTGAGTCATAACTAGCACTAGCATTTGAGTAGCTTGTGTGGATAATTGACTTTAAGAAAATAAGAATAAAAGTAAGATCATTTAAGAGCAGATACAGTCATAGGCAAGAAGTGACAACTTGGAAGTCAGCAAGTGTTTGAAATGGTGACAAGTAGATGGATTCAGGAAATATTTGGAAGATAAAGCAGTCAGATTTGCTCTGGGATGAGAAATGGATTGTGAGGGGAAAAGTGATATTAAGTATGACTTCTGGTTTTGGAGACAGAGTGCATAAATGTTGATGCCATTTATGAGATGGGAGCATTGGGAGAGAAATGGGTTTGAGATTAAAAAAACCAAGAATGCTATTTTGAAGATATCATGTTTGAAATACCTATTAGAAGTAAAAATATCAAGTAGCAAATTATTTGTCTGAACTCAGGGAAGAGGTCAAGGGTAGAGTATGAAGTTAGGAGTCCTTAGTTACAGTTGTCACTCAACATCATGGGGTTCTGTATGATGACTTAAGATAGTTCTTCTCAACCTTAGCTACATGTTAAAATCCCCTGATAAGGTCTGAAGAACTAATATTGTGCTGGGGCCCATCCAGAGTCAAGAAATCAGCATTTTGATCTAAGGTATTGTTTTCATTATTTTTTGTTTGTTTAAGTTCTCCCCATGATTCTCGCAGGCAACCAGGGATAAGAACCACTGAGTAAGTATTTAGAAGAAAGGACATAAGTCCAAATATGTTTGGAGCAAAGAGGGAACCCTTGTTAGAATAAGGGTAGAAGTTCTCAAGGAAAAAAATTGAAATTTTGCTTGTGATTGCTCAAAGACATAAATAAAAACTCAGAAAATATTTCAAAAATTGAATATTTTAGATTTGGAAAGTGCTTTCTTCCCAGGCTATTCTGCCAACTCCCCTATCTTCCCATGTTCATTACATGTTTCTCTCAAATCTCTGTCCTCTACCACCTCCCGTTCTTACTTCACTCCACAGACAGTCCCTGGCAAGGGCATCCACACTGTTTCAACTATGAAAGGGCTGCTGGCTGTTTTCCAGATCTGAACCTCTAGGCCAGATTCTTCCTCCAGATCTCTGAAATCACATCTTCAGCTGTGACAAGACTTTGCTGGCTGGCTGTCCTCTAGACCCTCACACTTGGTAGATTGTATCTTTTTTTCTGAAAACCTCCTTTCCTCTCCTATGGCTCTGGAATCCAGGTAGCCACCCAAGCCAGAAACCTTGGAATCACATTAGATCGCTCCCTCTCCCTTACCTGCCGTGTCTAATCAATCCAAATGTGATGCTTTTCTTCCCCTAACTCTTCATCTTTTTCATTCCCTTTGTTTCACCCTTGAGTTCAGGGTCTCACCATTTCTCTCTTGCTTATCAATCTTGCTCTAGCCCTGTCCGCCTCTACTGCATCCTTGGCGAGAATATCCCAAAATAAAAATCTGATTCCTTGATCAAAAATTTTCAGTCACATCTCAATGTCTAATAGACTACATCTAAATACCCAATACCTTAAAAATTACATCAAAACTCCTTCATATAGCACCATTTTCCCACTGTCTGGCCTCTGGCTGCCTCTATTTTTCCTAGTTTTATATCATTCTACCACCTACTTCAGACACACATTTTTAGTACCAGCCATAGTGAATTACTTGTGGTCCTCTGGCAATACCCTTTGCCCCACCACACCTCTGAAGCTTAGAATGTAGTTTCGTCTGCCAGAATGGACCTTTCTACATCTGGCCAGAATCCATTCAGTCTTCATGATCAGCCCTGTGGGAAGCCTTCTGGGTTCCTGCAAGGCCTCCTTTTAACTTGCTATCACATATTTTATGGTGCTCTATCAAAACAATTACCATTTATGTTGTATATTATTTCTTCCTTAAGAAGCTCTCCAAATTACATAAGCTTAAGACCTCACAAAACTTGGATCAATCCCTGGCAGCGTCCATATTCTTTTCATCTTTGTACCCAAATCAGTTAGCATTGTATCTTGCACATGTTTAATACATGTTTGTTGAATGTTAAGTGAGTTAACCACTCTAAATATTTTATTTTATTGAAAGAGAAAACTCAGTGTATCCTAGTAAAATCATGAGATTTGAAGCTAGAGAAATTTAAATTGGGGTGAAGGCTCTATCACTTCCTAGCTATACAATTTTGAAAAGTTTTATTAGCCTTATTTGCATGCAGGGCTAAAACTAGTACTTAACTCATAGAAATACTCTTAATAATACTCTTGGTATTTTGATTAACACAACTTTAAAAGACTCAATAAATGTTAGAATTTATTTATATTGGAAAAGGATAACCAAATAACTAAATATTTTATATCAAATGTTTAGACTTATAGAATGGCCTTAAGTATTATAATATAATATTTCTAACTCAAAATAACAAATGCTTTTTTTTCTGCTTGACTATATAGCAGGACTATGACTTTCTCTGTGTTTTCTCAGGATTAATACCAAAAATAAAACTTTGCATACCATAAAAAATTAGTAAGTACTCACCGATGATTGTGGTAAGCTTAGAAAATAATAGAAAACTGTGGATAAAACCCCCAACATATATAGGTTTACTCCACTGTCAACCAATTCATACTCCATGTCTTACATGGATGATTGCATCTAGTAGCAATTAGTATTTATTCTGTCATAATTAACTGGACTTTTTATGTTCTACCACAACTAGTGGAGTGGCATACTAATTCAAACAAATTATTTTCTCTAAACCTAGCAGCTTACCTAATATGCGTGCAAATGCTTTTTGGCTATCCAAGCGTCAAAAGACATCAAACTGCATGGAGTAACTGAGTAGACCAGAACCTCTAGCCATTTCTGGTTAAGAGTTACAAGTGTGCTCATGTATTGATCCCTTCAGGCCTGCAGTTTAATGAAGGATACCTTAAATTATCATTTTCTATATGTGCCTTGATATTGACAGAGTTAAAAAGCACTTATGTAGATGAAGGCCTAGTTTATCATGGATTAATGGCTAGGTTTTCCATTCCTGTCTGATCCTCTTTGGCCCCTTAGAGTACCTACATCCAGGCTGTGTGTAAATGGTTGGCTTCAATGAGTATCTTACTGTATTAGTCTTTTCTCATGCTGCTAATAAAGACATACCCAAGACTGGGTAATTTATAAAGAAAAAGAGGTTTAGTGGTCTCACAGTTCCACATGGCTGGGGAGACCTCACAATCATGTTGGAAGGCTGAGGAGGAACAAAGGCACGTCTTACATGGCGGTAGGAAAGAGAGTGGGCAGGGGAACTCCGTTTTATAAAACCATCAGATCTCATGAGACTTATTCTCTATCACAAGAACAGCATGGAAAAAAACTCAACCCCATGATTTAATTACCTCCTACCAGCTCCCTCCTACAACACGTGGAGATTAGGGGAGCTACAATTCAAGATGAGATTTGGGTGGAGACACAGCCAAACTGTATCACTGACCTTCTTAGCTTCTGAACTAACCCTGTTCATCTGTATGTGGTGAACTCTGTCTCATGCATTCCAGCTTTGAACTTCTAGATCCATTCTTTGCTGTCAAACCAGTTTATCTTGAATGCTGCATTTGAAATATTGAGTTCTTGATAACTCCACCTCTAGTTAAATATTTACATTTACACAATTCAGACATTTAACACCTATATTTGTCTTGCAAGAATACAACCTGAGTCATGGTCAGTCCTCGAGAAAGAATCCAAAAAACTTATTTATTCATTATTCATATCAGAAACCAGGAAAGGAAGAATTTCTTTTTTAAAATTCGCTCCATGTGTATTATTTTCATACATTCCCCACGTGCCCAGTAATTTATTCCACAAACATTTTTTTTACTACTGTCACATGTCTGGCACTGTGCAAGACTTTTAGTGTATAAAAATGAATAACATCTAGTTCTTGCCCCTGAGAAACATTTAAATTGTAAATAATCTTAGACTTATTGAAGATAAAGGCATGTATACAAATAACCATATTGCAATGGGAAAATAGATACCTGAGTAACTACTGCTAATTGTTTTCTTCAGGATTTTCATAAGCTAAGTGTGTATTTTTTAAAATGAGGTCACTGCTTCCAATGTTCATTTCTATTTTCTACCTGTGATAATGCCAGGTGGGACAAGGGGGAACAGAGGAAACAGCCAGACTCGGCATACCCCTGGTAAAATCATCTCATCAACCCTACTGTCCCAATGGAAAGATTGCGCCACTCTCCAAACTCTTTGTATGATGGGTATTTTCTTATCTTAGATCTTAATTGCTGTCTCATTTGACATGCACTTCCCTTTCTCCCTTCCCTAACTCCACCTTACTGAGTCAAACTGCTCTTGCTTTCGTGCTTGATGTGCCCCCATCATGGTACTCACCACGTAGAATTCTAGAACTATAGCCATGGATCAGGCAGAGGGGCAGGGTAGGAACTTCTTTTAGAATTGGTTCCAAAGGTAGGATTTCTCTCTTTTGCACATGAAACTATCATGCATTCATTTATTAAATGACCTGGATAAGTTATTCTTGGTACATCAATCCAGTTTTAACTCACTTTCAAATGACATCTCCAAAACTTCAAAGACACAGGAAGCCTCATGGATCTGCTGAGATAATTCACAATTTAAAATAAATGAAAAGATTGCACAAAGCCATGCTGCAAGTTTTGGGAGTTGTATCTAAACAAGGCACAGCAAGCTAGCACAAAATTATTGACACATAATCCCTATTCCTATGCAACAAATGCCAGTTTCTCTTTTGCGAAAGAAAAGTCAGCTGTCAAATGCCTTAGCAGCATGAATATTCTTCCTTCAGACAATTCTGGCAAAACAATACAAGTCAAAAAGGTGGAACTGATTTTAGACCATATTAACCATATCAATGGAATTTTCTGCTCTTTGGAAAACATCATACCAAAAATATTTTAGATTCATCATCCAAGAGTGTAGGACACCCTGGTGTGTGGTGACTGTGATTCTATGGCCAGGTGTGTCTTGAAAATTTATGAGTGAGAAAAAAATGGAAAAGATACAGAAGAGAAAACTCCAGTCTTAAATGGTGGAAACAAATTCATTTTTTAAATTGAACCTCCACTCAGAATTCACAGACCAGGTTTTCTAGGAAATCTGGTGAAATAAATCAGTCCACCAGTTTGCATGGTCTGACAAAAAGAAAGGATGCTATTGCTCACACAGCAATGTCCACAGGACTCCAACTGGAGCCCACACAAAATCATTCAGTCAGGCAAATCTTGGCACAGTGACTATGTACAGTATTAGTCATTTATTTAACATTTAAAGAGATCCTACAAAGTTCTGTTCAATGTTCTAAGGAGGAATGTGCATGAAGAAAACAGGTAGGAAAGTAGACAGTTCGATGCAGCAGGAAAAGTGCTAGAATAAAGTTAGGGAGCAATGCAGAAGAAACATACAAAGAAAAGGGCAACTAACTCTAGAGGCCCATGGAAAATCTTCAAGGAAAAACAAACATGAGTTTTCCAGGCAGATTAAAGAGTATGAAAAGCCTTGATGTATGTGATGGTTAATACTGACTGTCAATTTGATTGGCTTGAAGGATGCAAGTTATTGATCCTGGGTGAGTCTCTGAGGGTGTTGCCAAAGGAGACTCACATTTGACTCAGTGGGCTGGGAAAGGCAGACCCACCCTTAATCTGGGTGGGCACCATGTATTCAGCTGCCAGAGTGGCTAGAATATAAAGCAGGCAGATAAAAATGCAAAAAGACTAGACTGGGCTAGCCTCCCAGCCTATATCTTTCTCCTATGCTGGATGCTTCCTGCCCTCAAACATCAGACTCCATATTCTTCAGTTTTGGGACTCAGACTGTGTCTCCTTGCTCCTCTGCTTGCAGATGGCCTTGTGCTCATGTGAGTTGATACTTAATAAACTCCCATATATATATATACGCACACCATACACATATATAGTTTAAGTGTTTATATATGTAGTATATTATATATCTCCTATATATCTCCTATATATATCATATACTATATGTATACATATACATATATACATATATATACACATATACATATATACATATATATATCTCTCTCCTATTAGTTCTGTTTCTCTAGAGAACCCTGACTAATACAGTGTAAATTTCTAGTTGCCTATGGCATAGAAATGATGGGAGATTCAACAGGAGAGATTTAAACTATAAGAAACCATTCATAGGCCAGGCACGGTTGCTCACGCCTGTAATCCCAGCATTTTGGGAGGCCAAGGCGGGTGGATCATGAGGTCAGGAGATCGAGACCATCCTGGCTAACATGGTGAAATCCCGTCTCTACTAAAAATACAAAAAATTAGCCAGGCGTGGTGGCGGGCACTTGTAGTCCCAGCTACTTGGGAGGTTAAGGCAGGGGAATGGTGTGAACCTGGGAGGCTGAGCTTGCAGTGAGCCAAGATCACGCCACTGAACTCCAGCCTGGGTAACAGAGCGAGACTCTGTCTCAAAAAAAAAAAAAGAAAAAAAAAAGAAATCATTTATATTCAACCATTTTTTACCTACAGTAACTTAGATTCTGAGAATAAAGCCTCTAGTAAGCATATCATCGAATTTGGACTTTATCCTATGGGAAATAGTAAGGAACCCGAGGTTTTTAAGTCAGAGTGACATGTGTGGATTTTTGTAATAAGGTAACTCTGGAGGAAATATAGAGCAGGAACTACAGTAGGAAGAAGCCAATGCCAGGAAAATTGGTGAGGAAGCTGTGCAAACAGTCCAGGCATGAGGTAACCACAACCTGAACAAAGACAGGAGAGAAACAGGAACGAGAGAGCGAGAGAGAGAGAGAGTGAATAGGGCCCAAGTAAGAGTCCCTTCTTCTGCTCTGCTCTGTTTTATAGAAACTAACTTTCTTCCTTGGTCTCCATTGCTGACTAGCTTCCATGCAGGTTTGACCTAGAAAAGGTGCTGGGAGAAGGCAGGAGTGAGAGGATGAAGAAAGCCAGGGTTGTTCCATTGTCCTTCCAGCCTTAGGCGTGATAGTGGCTTCCTGCTTTTGCTAAATATCCCATTTTGCTTCTTAGTTCTTCCATAACCTACTTAAGCCAATTTCTTGAATAGTAATTACTTCTTCTCTGTTAGATACACCTGGAGGGGTGGTTATTTTCCTGAGTGGACAATAGGAAAGTCGAGAGCATCAATACAAAGTAGAATGCACAAAAATTAATGACCTTGGATATGGAGGTGAAGAAGAGGATGGCAGTGAGAACAACTCAGATTTCAAAGAAATGCGGGTAAGAAAAATAATAGAAGCAAATACTTACTGAAAGTTAGAGTGTGCCAGGAACCATTCTAAATGTTTTACATACAGTAACTCATTTAGTCCTCGCAGCATCTATATGAGGTAGAAACTTAATATTATACAGTTTTACAGGTCAGAAAAACTAAGCCTAGAGAGTTTAAGCAATGTAACCATAGTCACAAATTAGTAAATGACTGCCTAGTGGTCAGTAACCTAGACTGAGGATGGAGAAGGATCAGACAATGAGCTCAGATTTGGACTTGTGGTGTACAAGGTTCTTTCTGAAATCCAGATGTTCTGTAGTTGGAAATACAGTCCATACCTTAAGAGACAGATTAAGGTTAGAGATATGGAGGTGTGACTCACTGTTATATAACTAAGTGTTGAAACTATAGAATGTCAGGTGAAAAAAGACCAAAAAAAAAAAGATTTAATACTTTGGCAGTGAATATTATTATATAAATGAGACAGATGAATGGACCCATTCTGTCTAATGCAGAGGCTATGGACAAGATGACCACCAATAACATGCTTCACAAATTACCATGCTATGCTTTTATGATATAATCCCCAAATTTCCCTGTTGCATCACTAACTTGTCACCACTTAATAAATTAGATTGGGAGTTTCTTGGCAGCACTGACTGTATATATTTCAAACAGTCAATCAAACAACAAGTATTTACTGAGCTCTTGGTAAATGGCTAGCCATATATTAGGTCCTGTAGGGGATTTAAGAGAAGCCCAATATATTCGCTCTTCCCCAAAGTACTTAACACAGGCTGTCGAATACTCGGTACCTCTACTCTGTGACTTCACTTGCACTACCTGTGGGGGCTCAGTACATACTCATAGAATAGGTTTTTAATTCAAAACAAGAAGGTAGTGAAATTCTTACTCATTTTTAAAGCCTCTTTAAACAATAATTTAGTGCACTTCAAAGATGTCTATAATTTCCCGTATCATCTTAAGGAACGTCTTTGTTGCTAAAGAATGTAAGTCAGAAGATGAGATCATTCCTTTAACATTTATTGAACATTCCATGCGTTAAGACAATGGAATAAATCCTGGGGATACAAAATGGGGTAAAACTTAGTTTCTGCCCTATTGAGATCCCCCTGAGAATGACACAAAATAAAAGCAATGATTATAAAGCAATATATAATGTGCTACAATGGGGCTATTCACTGGCTGCTGCCAGAAGCTGTTCAAAAAAGCACCTAATTTAGCCTGGAACTGGGTATCAGGACATGCTTACAAGTTAAGGTGGGGCTAGAACCGAGTCTTGGCAGACAAATCAGAGAGAACTGGAGAAGAGGATGAGGACATTACAGAGGTAAGTATCCTCAACTGCATGGAGGTGTCAGAGTGCATGGGACATGCACAGGGGCCGTGCGTAAGTCAGAACAGCTGGAAAGAAAGAGATACATGGGGAAGTCACATAAGGGTGAGTTTGCAAAGTTACAGAGAGGTCAGAGCTGAAGGATCTTGTTAGTCATGTGGAGAAGCTTAATTATATCCCCACAGCAGTGAGAGGAACCACTGAAGGACTTTAATTAGGAGAATGAAACTATTATATTTATTTCTAGGTAAAATCATTTCACTGCTGATGGGTAAGGTATTTGCTACTGGTTGTGTGGGGTCATGGGGAGTGGAATGTGGGACTGCTAGAGCATTTGGGAGGCAGGTTACCGAAATCCTGGTGAGAAATTACGAGGGTAATGTCTTTCTCAAGTCAGCCAAGAATCCTGTTCACAATGACCTTTGGTTTGGATGTGCAAACAGGAGGAATTTATTTTCCCTATCTTTCTGTTTTAATGGTTATTATTTAATGTAGGTTATAACCCTTCCTGGAACCATTCACTAAGACCCCCGGAAAGAGGCAGCCATTAAAATTAAGCTGAGTGAGATGGAAAGTGAGGCTGTAAAACCTCCACCACAGCCACCTGGAAACAGCAAACGTGAGGCTTGTGAGTCCTGGCAGGCTTCATGGGAAGGAATCATGTACTTTCAGTTAAAACAGAAGAGACCATGAACTGGATTCTTGTGACTTGAAGTTTTCTTTCTTGTCTTTTTATTTTGAAGTTTTAACCTTAAAGTGAGAGGAGTTAGGAGACTATGGAAAGGGTCGATGTTTGTCTTTCCTAATTCTGGGGCAGATTGTATTCAGTAAAAGCAATTAGGAGTTGGGGAGAAATCTTCAAAGTTAATAATGTTAACGTATGACTTTTGATAAGGTAAAATCATGAATCTCAGGCAAACATATTACGAACAAGTGTCAAACATTTTATTTAACTTATTAATTGATGAGGGAACCAGTAAGATCTAAACACTGGTGCTAGGCTCATTTGAGAAACTGAGTGTTCAGAGGCAATTTAATAGATTGATGGGCTAGATACAAAACTGGTTAATGTGCAACAGGTCCATAAGCCTTTAGGTTATATGTTTTACCAGACAAGGGTTATCTACATCCTATTGAACAAAAATTTTTATGGTAATCTTTGCTGCAAAAGAATTGTAAGATCAGCTGGGCCTGTGATCCCAGCACTTTGGAAGGCTGAGGTATGTGGATCATGAAGTTAGGAGTTTGAGACCAGCCTGGCCAATATGGTGAAACCCCATGACTACTAAAAATACAAAAATTAGCTGGGCATGGTGGTGCACACCTGTAGTCACAGCTACTTGGGAGGCTGAGGCAGAAGAATTACTTGAACCCGGGAGGCAGAGGTTGCAGTGAGCCAGGATTGTGCTACAGCCTGGGCAATAGAGCCAGACTCTGTCCAGAAAAAAAAAAAAAAAAAAGGGTATAAGATAGAAAATCAATAGAAAGTCACACCTAGCACTGCCCTGAGAAACACCCTATAATTAGAGGCCTGTTTCCAATTGTTGGACAATTTTTCTGACAACAGACAGAGCTTTTGGTAAGAGTGGCACTTCACATCTAGCATGCAGAAAACCCAAAATTTTACCAACAAAGTCTTATTTTGGCACCAAAAATCATGTTGTACTGGTAGAAAAATTGATTAAACATATGAACTGACAAATCAAAAAGAAGAAACTATTCACTGAAACAAGGAGTTTAAGATACTGAAACCGTTCACTCTCACAAGGAGTTTAAGAAATTCTCGTAAAAACAGTAAGTATCAATTTCCCCTTGCAAGTTAATAAAAACAGGCTTAGATGATGCTCTGCACTATTAGCAAGACTGTGGGGTAAACAAACACTTCCACAATTGGTATATAAGAATATACACTGAGAGCAGCTTTCTGGACCTGGGGTTCATATTCCAGTCTTTCAGGCTCTTGTCTGTTATGTGTTTTACTACATAGACTTGCACAAGAGTAGAAAAATGGCAGAGATAGAACCCAAAGAATCTCCATCTGCCCTAGAACATGTAGCTTATGCTAGGACCACCATTGTGTTACTGCCAAGTCTAGTAAGGCAGAGAGGTCCCCAAAGCATGCATATTCTGCTTCTAATTTGAAATATCATCCAGTCATACCACTCCGGGGAAGCCACTGTTGAAAAAGACTAGAAGAGGGAAGTTTGCCATGTCTTGATATCAGAAGGCTAGTGCTGTGGCCTGGGTGCCCTTCATTCTTTGTTTTGTGGCCTTTTGCCTTATTGTGGCCTCCTCCCCAATTCTGTCTCCCTTCTGTGCTCACCCTACTACACATACACACACACACACACACACACACACACGTGTACTCATGTACATCACAGATCTGGTAAACTCATTCCCACAATGCTTCTCGATTTGTGTTACTACTTGCAAGGATATTTCCATTTCAAAGGAAAAATTCTATTTATCTCATATTTGGACAATATGTAACCCAAATCTATGTTGATAGAATTCAAAGTTCCTTTGGATAGCGAAGTAGAAAAAAAAATCAGACTGACGAGGGAGGTAAGTTTCTGGAGAACAAGGACCTAAGTGAGGTACTTCCACAAATACAGGGTACAGTGAAGAAAGGCAAAGTTGTCTTCTTGTCTTTGAGAGTCTTTGCTCATAGGTACTGACAGATTATGTTTTCCTGACCAAATTGTGAAAAAAGTTATTGTCTCAGGAAAATACCATCCTTTAAGCATAAAAGCCTAGAAATAAGCTTACTATTTTCCAATTATCATGTTGAGTATGGAGTATACCCAGTTGAATCCTTTGAACTTAGAATTCTAGGAAAATTGGAAATATTAGAAGTAAACTAAAAATAATAATAATAAACATTAAAAGCAAACACTTATTAAGTGCTTACTACGTTCTGGGTATTCTGAATAAGTTTACATAAATTTTTAACTCATTCCCAGCTTGAACCAAAGAGCAACAACACTATGACACATATGTTATGACTATTTTCATTTCACAGAAGAGGAAACTATAAAACACAGGGAACTTGCTCAAGGTCACACAGCTGGTAAATGTCAACACAGTTTATCATTAAGAACAGAAATCTATGTCTAGTTATATATAATATATATGTATAACATATATATATATATAATACACACACACACACACACACACACACAAGCACACACACACATACTATATTTGAGCTACCAGCACAGACATTCTGGAATTTTCTCTGGGATCTAAACTCAGAGGTCTCCTGGGTTCAGTATCATAGGTAGGAGGCATTGGGCCAAGGACTGGAAAAACAGTGATGTAACAGAAGTCCCTGGACCCACATGTTATTACTGTCACTGACAAGAACATGGCACTTCATTACAAAGCCCCACTGCCTTATGCCTTAGGCAACACACGGCCCAGATAGCACAACACAGCCCGGCAGAGCAGAGAGGAGCCTTGAGGCTGGAAAGCGCTGGTAGAATGAGGAATTACATGATCAAGGAGTGGGCCAAGAGAAAGAGCTGAGGTAATGAGTTTTATCCAGCAGGTGGAGGGAGGTGTTGCAGTCTGGGTGGTGCAAAGAAATCCACAGAGAATAATGCCCACTAATGGTTACAGATAAACTCATAATTCAGACAGAAGCATTTCTCTTTCCCTTGTGTTCTTCTCACGCAAATGGTTGGTGCAAATATATTGCCATAGCTATGTGTACTTTGTCTTCTCCTTGCCAACAACTGCAGCTTGGGGGTGAGTACTTCTGGCTTCAGTGACAGTGCCCAGTGACTCTTTGCAAGTGCATGCCTGGCATCATATCTGAGCTGCCTCCACACCTCCAGAGCTCCTGGCATAGCTGAAGAGTGCAAGTATCAACAGTCTACCCCCAGGCTCTCCAGAGGCAGCATCTGAAAAGTGTGATCTGGTGGTTGGCAGGCCTCTCGTGAGCATCCCAGGAGACTCCCCAGCTGTATACTATGACCCTCTCACAAGTCGGATGACTGCCAGACTGTCTGGGAGTGGGGAGAAACAGATACCATTTACTCTTTCAGACTGGAAAAGGGGAGAGTCTGATTCATTGGTAGATAGGGTTTGCAAAGAGAGGACCGGTTATGGTGGTTGATGCCTTCTGGTGCTCTGTATTGTAAATGGATCTGTTTCTAGAATTAGGAGTCACATTAAGCAACATGAGCACATGCGCACACACGCACACACGCACACACACACACACACAAATGTGGATTTCCACTGATTCCAAAGTCCAGAACTGTGGAAGAACAATTTGTACAAGGAGAGCATTGAACCTTGCTTCTCTTCCAGGAAGGAAGGAAGGAAAGCAGGAAGGAAGGAAGCAGATAGGCAGGTAGGTGGGGCAATGGAAAGAAAAAAGGAAAGAAAAGAAACCAGCTTTTCAGGAGCGGCTTGCTGCAAATTTTCCAGAAAACAGCTAGCTTAGCCTGTGAATGTTTTAATTCTTAAAAGTTTTGCCAATGGAAGGAAAGTAAAAGGAAGAGACAGAGAAATGCAGTCATTCTATGAATGTGTTTTTAATTCCAATCAGATTAAAAGAAATAGCATTACTTTCAGTATCTTTTTAAAAATGCAGTGTAATTCCCATGATGACATTGTGCTTCTGTTTGCCTTATCCACCAAGCACTAAATGAAGTGAGAGATAATTAAGACACCAGAGAGAGGGTCCTGTTGAACAACAACAACAAAAATTCTGACCTGGATACTAGAGTGGACCAAAGAAAGAGATTTTACATTCTTTATAAATCATCAAAAAAAAAAAAAAAAAAAGCATTATCCATCCTAAATGATTTAGACATTTATTTGAATTATATTTTTCTCTCCAGAAATACTCCAAGGTTTTTATTCTGCAATTCCAAGTCTCCTATCTTCTGATTGATTGTTTCTTCTCTGTAGCAAAACTGTATACCTTCTAGTTTTGTTTTCTCTTGTCCACATCAAAACTATTACTCTAAATAGCGGACTAACTTCACATTTCACATCTATCTATCGTTTTACCCCTTACATAATTATATTCCTGAAGTTTTTATCCTTTGCATTTCCTGTGAACTTGCCAGAAAGAAGGAGAAAGAAGTATGGGCTTTCTCTAGGTTTAGTATCCTATTAATTCACCTTTTTAAAAAAGAAAGTGAGAGGTGGGCATGGTGGTGGGGCCTATAGTTCCAGCTACTCAGGAGGCTGACGTGGGAGGATCTCTTGAGCCCAGGGGCTTGAAACCAACCAAGATATTGTTTCTTAAAAACAAGCAAACAAAACAGCATAAGAAAAAATAAAGTGGCCACAATGTTGTTTTGTTTTTCTACTATTTACTTCCCTTAAAGGAAGAGACCTTGGATTAAGCATGTAATACAAATTCTGAAGGTATTCTGTAGCATACTTAATAAATGCACCTAATGATAATGTCGAAGACTTCTAAATAGATTATCAAATTAATAAAATTTAAGACCACATCTCTTATCTACTAATATTAGCATTTAACATCATGTTCAAAAATTAAATTCTTATAGTAAATGCCCTGTTTTACAGTTATTATAGAGCAAAGTGTTCTTAACCATGCTTGAAATATATTGCCTTCTACAGTTAAGGATCACTAATTTGCAAGAAATTGCAATATAAGAAAATAATCTTAATATCAAAACTGTATGAAAATTTTTAACGTTTATTATTGTTATTGCAAAGGTAATTTGGAACCTTGTGGATCTCAAAGTGATTATTATGAATTTTAGTTACCATCTGTGACTAGTAGACACAGCACCATTTCATCAGTCAGAAGACCAGAGTTCTAGACTTATCTTGGCCAACAAGCAATATGATCTAAGTAAACCACTCCTCTGGGCCTTCCTTTCCTGAGCTGTAAAACAAGATTATTAGGCTAGATAATCCTTAGGGCCACTTTGTTTCTAACAATCTACATCTATGTTATCACATATCGGGAGAAGTTATGGTTTAATCTATTTCCAGCTAATACAATGCCATATTACCTAAATTTTACTTGAACTCCAAAGATCATAACACATGTAATCTCTTGAAAAATTAATCATTAACAATAGTGGTAAAAAAAAATCTAGGTATTTCAAAGCCAGAATGTTTTTTGAATCAAAGACTACACAATATCCAGACTTTTGTGTCAAAAAAAATAAATTAATAAATTCTGTCCAGCATCAACTATGTATTTTCAGAGTTGCAAATTAGATTCATCGGAATACACAGAAATCTGGGTTAAAAGCATGCTATTGAGGGAAGCTGTTATGATCACTCATGGAGAGGTAGATCAGTTATGATGCTGAGCAAAAGACTGAAGTTTGTTAAACCTGAAGAGGACCCTAGAGAGAAGCCCAGTCCTGCCTTCAACAGATTCAATGACTAAAGTCTAAAAAGGTACAGTTTTCATTTATTTTATTTAACACTTAAATAGCAAGCACCATTCTAGAGCTTTTCAAATAGTAAATCATTCTTATATCCAACCTATACAACCGGTACTACTATTATCTCCGTTGCACAGAAAGTTCAAGCAGCTTGGATTTGAACCCTGTACTAGAGTTTAGCTTATAATCATGGGTACTACATTTTGATAGATTGAAAATAAAGAGTCTGCAGTAAGCTTCCAGCATCCTTCAATACCAAGAGGCTACAAAAATGCCATAAGCCTTTTGGTGGCCATGACATTTACCAGGGAGTGAAAAGCATATCAGCTGACTGACTGTGTGCATTTACTGTTATTAACCAAAACATAGAGTGGATAAGTAAAATTGGTACCATTATCTTAGAAACATTATGTACAAACCTTTTTTTTTTTTGAGACAGTCTGGCGCGTCACCCAGGCTGGAGTGCAGTCACGCGATCCCGGCTCACTGCAAGCTCCGTCTCCCAGATTCACGCCATTCTCCTGCCTCAGCCTCCCGAGTAGCTGGGATCACAGGCGCCTGCCACCATGCCTGGACAATTTTCTGTATTTTTTTTAGTAGAGACGGGGTTTTACTGTGTTAGCCAGGATGGTCTCGATCTCCTGACCTCACGATCCCCCCGCCTCGGCCTCCCAAAGTGCTGGGATTACAGGCGTGAGCCACTGCGCCCGGCAGAAACATTATGTATAAAAGAGAGTAACTAATTGAGATTATTGAAAAGATAATTTTTGAAACAGGAAAAAAATAATGAGTCAGAAGGAATGGTTCTGGCAGGTTGGAAAGGGCAGTACAGACATTGCAGACATGGATATAATGTGTCATAGAAACAGACTATTTTTTAATTACAGACTTGGTCTGTACAAGAGCAGCACAGAAAATAAAGGCAAAAGTGGCATAAGTTCACGTTGGAAAGAGCACTGGATGAAAGAAGCACCACACGGTAACTTCCAGCTCTGCCTCTTCTTGTAATGGTGGGTCCTTATACAAGTCACCTGAACCCTCTGGACCTGTGTCTTCAAAGCTGTATATTCTGAAGACAATGGTATTTATACTACTTCCATCAGAAGTTATTCTGAAGCTTTGGTCCTCATCTGCAAATTGGATCAGAAATAATTTACAAAATGTCTAGCCCATTGACAGTTATTTGATCAATAAGTTTTATGCAAATATGAGATATTGACAATAATAAAATGGATGTTTTTCCCCAAGCTAAAATAGCTTCAAAATACCTAAAGATGTTGTATCATAGCAAAACAGCTATTACCTTCAGCCAGCTTTACAGGATATTCTACCTTACCTAGCCTTTTCCTGCCCTTTAAGGAGGGATAAAGCACAGGTGTGACTGCCAAACTTCCATCTTCCCCATACCTACCTTCCTGTCTTCAGAATACTGCAGTGTTGCCTGAGCTATTATTGCTACCAGGAGTGGCCAAGTTTCTATGCTGCTCTTCTGCCTTGAAGAGCCAACTCATCCCTGATATTTCATTGCTGTAGGTTCTGAGTCGAGTCATGGTTTCCTTAGCATGGACCACAGCTGGGCTCTTCCCCAGGGTCTCCTCAGCACACAAACTGCGCTCATTTGCCCAGGTACCGCTTTCCTTCACTCCGCTCATTATTTTACTACCCCTCCCTATATTCACTAGTGGAATTTTTTCCCAAATAATGTTAATGGACATTCCTTTCCTGGTTTTAGTCTGCATGCCACTACATGATAACCCTAATCATGTCGACATGATGTGAAAGCATCCTCTCCAATCACCCACCCTAAGAAATATCTTCACCAACCGTTCTCTTCTTTCCCAACACTGATAAAGCCATTTGAATGCTAAAGTAAGTTCACAACAAATAATCATATACTTTCATGGCTACATAATTCAAAGTGATTGTCCAAAGAATCTGAATATGCGGCATATCAATTTAATTTAATAGCATATTTGCATAGTGTTTTACAATGGACATAAACAGAATTTTTGAATGTATGATTTCATTCTAAAAACATACAAATTCAAAAAAATAAGTATTATTCACCCATTTTTACCTTTAAGAAATGTAGTGTCCATAAAAATTAAGTGATTTGTCCAGACTTCTCATCAGTCAGACTGAGATATTTTTTAAAAACCCTCTCCCATGTTGAATGTATAAAAATTTCTCTCGCCCCAAATATAGCAAGGATAACTAAATACAGAGCCAAGCTTGACAAATAAAAATATCCAAGTTCCCAAAAGGATGAGAGAATTCCTTGGTTTTATTAAATCAAAGAAGTAAGTTAGGCCGGGCGCGGTGGCTCAAGCCTGTAATCCCAGCACTTGGGGAGGCCCAGACGGGCGAATCACGAGGTCAGGAGATCAAGACCATCCTGGCTAAC
>NW_012106919.1:7757821-7779254 GCF_000951045.1 Mandrillus leucophaeus | reverse complement strand
TACAGTTTTAATGTCCACACAGAAGGAGAGTCCAAGAGTCTGTCCCAGACAAGACAGAGGGAGGAGGTGAGCAGCAAGGAAGTTAAGAATCTGCCTGGAGTTGTAAATGGAAAATGTATGAGAATTAGAAATTCAGTCTTGTGTAGTATGTGGATGTGAGGTTCATATACTCATATGGTTAGAGTTACCCACACCTGGGAAATTAATTTGAAAACTAAAGTGAGTCGAGGGAACTCAAAGGGCTCCTACAGAATATCAAATACAGGAATATTCCTCCAACCCCAGACATACAAAACTCCAAAAGAAAGTATTTTTTGATGAAGATGATGTTGCAAGTACATTAACTACAAATCTTATGATCAAATGAATCAACATTTGGAGTGACAGCAGATACTTTTTACAAGAGGGAAAATCTGCACACCAAGAACCAGAGATGATAGAATAATCTGAGTTAAACTATAAGTATGTCTAAAATGGTCACAGATATAAAAAAATGAATATAACATAAAATAGAAACAGGATATTTTTTAAAAGAAAGTAAAGGTAGGTTTGAAAATTTAGTAAGTAGAATTCTAGAAATAATCATTGATACGAAAACCTCAATATATGGCCAAAATAACAACTGGATACAACTGAAGATAGAATTAGCAAATTAAAATGAAAATGTAAGGGAATCACACAGAAATTCAACAAGAAAAAAATAACAGGATGGAAAATATAAAAGAGAAGTTAAACGACAAAAAAGAAAGAAATGAAATTTGTTTTGTCCATCTGAATTCCAGAAGGAAAGATGAAAGAGAATAAAGAATGAACTTTGGAAAATATCATAGATATTATTTTCCGAATTAAAAAAAATTTTGACTTCAATGAAAAAGCACACTTAGTTTGTAGCAGGAAAAATAAAGTCCACATTTAGACAGGCTGTAGTGAAAGTACAGAGCATTAAAAATCCAAAAGGCCATCAGAAAGAAGCAACAGGTTACTCTCAAGGGAATGGCAATTAGAATGGCAATGGAATTCTTATCAGCAACAACAGATACAAGTTTAAAGAAAAATAAGTATATTTAAAGGGCTGAGGGAAAATAACTGTCCATCTAGAATTCTATAAGCGGCTAAAACATCGTTAAAGAATGCAAACAAAAATTGCATTTTCAGACATGAAAAGACTGCATTTACTATCCTCAGTTCTTTGCTAAAAGGATTATAAAAGATTATACCTTAGCAAAAGGAAATTTTAATCTGAAAGGAAAAAAAGAGTTGGAAAACGAGATGTGCAAGTAGCACAGAAATTGGTAAACAACTTATTACATCTAAATACTTTTTATCTGTTAAAAAATGATAATGACCCAGGGGAATGGATTTAAACAAATGTGGAACTAAAATTTTAGGCCGTGATAATATGAAAGATGTATAGTGTCCTCAAATCCTTATTTAGGAATAGATAAAGATACTGGTTAACTTTAAACTTTAATTCTGCATGTTAAAATGTAAAGTCATGAGTGTACCAGCATGAATATATATGGTCCCTCACTTATGATAGTTTGACTTATGATTTTTCAACTTTACAATGGTGCAAAAGTGATATGCATTTAGTAGAAATTATACTTTAAGCACCTACACAACCATTCAATAAATTACATGAGATATTCAACACTTTATTATAAAATAGGCTTTGTATTATATGATTTTGCCCAATTGTAGGTTAACATAAGTGTCCTGAGCACACTTAAGGTAGGCTAAGCTAAGCTTTGATGTTTAGTAGGTTAAGTGTATTAAATGCCTTTTTGACTTGATATTTTCAGTTTACAAGTTTAATCCGATGTAACCCTATCCTAAGCGTCTCCATATCCATTCTACTGTTTTCATTTTGTTTTTGTTGAAACAGTATCTTGCTCTGTCACCCAGGCTGGAGTGCAGTGGTGTGCTCATGGCTCAGCTCACTGCAGCCTCAACCTCCCCGGCTCAATTATTCCTCCCACCTCAGCCCCCTGAGTTGCTGGAACTACTAGGCATGCCACCACATCAGTCTAATTTTTTTTTTTTTTTTTAAATGCAGACAGGGTTTCACCATGCTGCCCAAGATGGTCTCCAACTCCTAGGCTCAAGCGATCCACTTGCCTCGGCCTCCCAAAGTGCTGAGATTACAGGCATGAGCTGCCACACCCAGCTCCATTTTACTGTTGATAGACATTTAGGTTGCTTCCACTTTGAACTTATTATGAATAGTATTATATTGCTATAAACATTTGTGTGCGTGTCTTTGGGTGAATGTATGACGCTATAGGGCAATGGAAATGAATGCAACACAGCAATTCACAACAACATCAATTAATCTTGGAAGAAGGAATATATACTTAAGTCATTCTTTTTTTTTTTTTTCTTTGACACAGGGTTTCTGTCACCCAGGCTGGAGCGCAGTGGTGCGATCTCAGCTCACTGTAACCTCCACCTCCCAGGCTCAAAGCAATCTATGATTCCACTTTTTTTAAGGTGCTAAAACTAGAAGTCATGATAGTGGTACCTTTGGAGAGGAGGAACTGATAGAGAGGGGTACTGGGGACCTTATGGAGTATAAGTAATATTCTATCTTTTGACATGAATGGTGGTTACATGTGTGTATTTCTTTTATGATAATTCGCATAGCTGTATAAATCTGATGTACATTTTTCTGTATGTGTATTATATACACTTCAAAAGACTTTCTTTTTTAAAGTCTGTGTATTATACACACTTCAAAAGACTTTGAAAGATGGTGGTTACATATCTGTATTTATTTTATGATAATTCATATAGCTGTATAACTCTGATGTACATTTTCCTATATGTGTATTATACACACTTCAAAAGACTTTGTTTTTTATTGTAAGATTATCATCAAAATAATGTAAATAAATTGTATAACTTTAAAACCTAGTAGAGGAGGAAAAGGAAGAAAAAATGTGATTAAACAACAAAAGGTAGAAAAGAGGAAATAAAATCGACTTTAAAAAGCAATACTATGGCACAGATAGTTCAAGCTCAAGAATTGCAAAAATGTGAGTGGATTACATATCTACCAAGAGACAGAAAGTGGTGAAATGAGATTTAAGAAACTAGCTAAGTGCTGTTTATAAGGGACACAATTAAGATGCAAAGAATATTTCAAAATGGAGAATGTTGTGAGATATATATTAGTTAACTTTGCTGCTGTTAACAAATTACCACCAATTTAGTGGTTTAAACAAAACAAATGTATTATCTTCCTGTTGTGTGGGTTAGAAGTCCAAAATGGGTCGCAGTGAGCTGAAATCAAGGCACTGGTCAGCAGGACTGCCTTCCTTTCTCAATGCTCCTCACTTTTTCCAGCTTCTAAAGGGGCTACTACATTCCTTGGCTTGTGATCTCCCTTCCCCATCATCAAAGACAGCAATGTGGGTTAGGTATTTATCATATCACATAATCCTGAACTTACGTCTGTCATTACATCTATTTCTCTGACTCTGTTCTTCTGCCTCCCTCTTCTATGTTTAAGGGTCCTTGTGAATACATACCCAGAATAATCTCCCTATTTTAAGGAGAAATCTTGATTCCATCTGCTACCTTAATTTCCCTTTGCCATATACTATAACGTATTCACAGGTCCTGGGGATTAGAATGTGGACATCTTTAGGAAGTCATTGTTCTGCCTACCACAGATATATCGGGCAAATAGTTACCAAAGAAAGCTGGTGTAGTTATAGTAATTCCTGGCAAAATTGTGTTTAAATCAAAATATATTAGTAAGGAAAGGCAGAAACTACAAAATGATAAAATCTACCAAGAAGATATACAATGTGATTGTCAATAAGAAGTAAAGCCAAGACTTGGAGCTAGGTTTGTGTCTACTGGTCCAATGTTCCTACCAACAAAAACCTCTAAAGAAAAAACTTCTACTTGAAGCCCACTGTGCAAGTACTGGCAAATTTCTTGCTCAAAATGAAAATAATAATTATAACCTACACCATAGCGCTGTTGTAAAAAAATACCCTAGGATTGAGACACACTGCAGCTATCATATAAATGTTAAATAAAAATAATGTTTCCTGTATCCTTACTAGGGTTGGGCAAATCCAGATGTATATTATACTTTTCACATATTTCAAAATATTTTCAAATGTTTTGGTTTGGGTTCAATAAAAACCTCAAGTACATTTTGCCAAGTGCTTTTTCCATTAATTATTCAATCCATTTGTATTTCAAGGGAAATTCAGTCCACATGTTTCTAATTCATTTAGCACTAACTCATCAAAATATTGTTTTTCTCAGTGCTATTTTCTGTCCAAAAGGCTTTTCAAGCCTTCTCTTCCTATTTTTATTTCTTAGAAACAAAAAGATAAAGCATGCCAAGGGCAAACCCTAGTAAACTACCAAAAGGTTTACTGAACACTGCATCTAGAATTCATTGAGTTTGAAAAGACTTCTATCAATCCACCCTGGTCCATGTCACTTCTCTCAGCGACTCCCTGGCTTCCTTGCCTTTTCCTTTCCTTTGACCAAGTTCTGTTTTGCTCATATTGTCCCATCACAGATTTCAGGTTTTCTATCGCCCAGCGTCCACAGGCCTACAGACACCTTAATCCTCTTCCCAAATCCCTTTCCCTTAATAAAAACCATCCTAGGCTGTGCCCGTGAAATAATCAATTTGCATCTCTTTCCAAAATATCCTCATGGGATCCATGGCCAGCGTTAAAAGTAGATAACATTGTTTTTTAAATCCGATCTTTTTATGTGTGTACTTTGTATGTGTGTGTCTGTGTGAGAGAGAGAGAGAAAGAGAGAGAGAGAAACACCTTATGTGTGATTGATGTCTTAACTGTCATAAAGAGTGCAGAAGTTGACAGTATCTTCATTCTGAATGCTCCAAAAACAGCACAAGCTGTACTTAAGAGTGGTTCCCACATCATTTATGGACTATTCTTGCCAAAAAGGTTTAACCCGAACTGAATCATAAGGAGATCGTGGAACATGCTACAAGATAACTTGTCCGAACTCTCCGAAAATGTCTCCAAAAATGTCAATGTCATGAATGACAAAAACCATCAGGGAATTCTTCTAAATTAAAGGAAACTAAAAAGACAACATAACTAATTGTAATATGTTATCCTTAATTGAATTCTGTATTTTAGAAAAATAGTGATAAAAGGCATTCTTGAGACAACTGGAGAAATTTAATATGTTACATTTCTTGAGTATAATAATGATTTTGTGATTACATAGAAGTGGGTCATTTGCTTAGAAGGTAGAGTTTGAAATATTTAGGGGGGAAATGTCATGCTGTCTACAACCTTAAAGTTAACTATTTCACCACATAATGCCAAGTACAATATGCATAAATGTTAGTTATATTAGTTACAAATAGTTTAGAAAATACATATATGTATACATGTATATACATTTGTATATTCATGAAGAGAGAGTAACTAAGTAAATATGAAGAAAAAATGTTAACAGTTGGTCAATCCACACACACCTACTCGCACAAACATACGCCCACACCACAACTATACACACACACATACAAAGGAAATGTGGTTGTAGACTTCTAACAGCAAATTTGTAAAATCCATCTCAAATCAGGAGTCAATTTGCCTTTTAAAAAACTTGAAGTATTTAGTATTTAGATCCTTAACCACCTAATGGTTACTTGTAATATGCATAAATGTTAGGGTTTTAAAATTTATCTTGATGATAATATTTCAAATGAGTGTTGTTGCTGTATGTGCAAATAGACATTATGAAACAGGTCATCTCAATGATTAATGGGATGATGGGCTCCCAAAATTAAAGGACCACCTGAAAATATGTGTATATACATTTTTCCTGGTAGAGTATACGTAAAATTTATCAAATGTACAAAGGAAACTAAGAAATGTTCAAACTGCTTTAAATATCTAAATGGGTATTCTGTTTATTCAGAGAAATCTCAGAAAAACCTCTAATTTGTCATTGTTAATAATGCTTGTGGCACTTTATAGGAGGGAGTTCACAGAAGCTAGTAGAAGTCCTTTAGTAAAATTGAAGCCCTTTCACCAGTTACACCCAATAGGTGTCAATATGTGTAGAAACTGCTTCTTGAGAGGCTCAACACATTGGTAAGATACTTAAATGATCACTTTAGGAGCCAGGAAAAAAGGAAAGGGAGATAGTGGGAAAGTTAGTCAGCCAAGTGGTTGAGCTTGTGCCTTTGAAAGATTGCAGCATGCAGCCCCCCAGAGTATGAAAGGAGAACTGACTGTGCCTTCTAATTAGAACACAGTGAACCTTTGCAATGTGACTTTTGTTTTGGAAGGGGATTTGGGACATCACTGGTTTATGTGACACAATGTACACCAGGTGGTCCTAGTTAGGTGAGGGGTTTTATGTAAAAATAATCCTTCTTTGGCTTTATTCAGTACAATAAAACCACTAAGACGTTTTCCCATATGAAGTATTTCTACAGGCACATTCAAAATGTTAATCCCCTTTTTTATATGCATTTTTCACGACTCCTAAGACGTTTACCAGGTTGGGAAATCTGCAAAAACTGGTCCCTTGACAAAGTCATGGATGCTTTTTACCACAACAGGTTTGTTTTGTTTTCATGTGAGCCCAACGTACTTTCATAACATCTCCGACTATGGACGTCACAAATAGGATCAAATATTGTTATCCTAACCTTACTACTGAAGGCAAGGGTCTCGCAGTGACTCATAAAGGCTATCAAATTCTGAGTTAGTATTGCTCCTTCATATTGAAGAGAGCAGTCCAGAATTTGTCCATGCTGAATGCTTTTGTAGCATAAATTTCTCCTAATGAAACCAGTAAAGAACAGTTTTGTTCTACAAATATAAAATAATATAATATGTATTGTTCATATAGGCATACATGTGAACATATCTATGACACAATATTTGATATTTGGGTCAATCATCTGAAGTCCTGAGCATTTCTGAAGTGTTTATAGAATCTTCACTGAAAGATAAAAGAATAGCCAGGAGGGATTTACTTTTACACGCTGAGAAGAGTGAAAGTGATTCAGACCTAGATTTAAATTTTGAAGCCATCATTATTATTACGTGACCTTGAGAAAAGTTATTCAGTCTCTTTGAGCTTTATCTGTTTCCTCATCAGTAAAATGCCAAACACTGTGACCTCATTGTGTTTTTATGAGGACTAAGTGAGACATCTTTTGATTACTCTCATTTAATTAGATTACTCAATTAATTCTTTTCCCAACATCCTTCGTAGTAGAGTTCACCTACATATCCTGGCCATTTAAAATAAAAATACATACTCTCTTTTCTATTTCAAGTGCCAATCATCCATATGAGTACATATGGGTATTTTAGGCACAGCAAAAAGAATGAAACTACAGCTTTTGTTCATGTCCTATACCACATTAGTAAAAGTGTCAGGAAACAGTACATATGATTAATGCTGCTGAAATGGGCAGGAAATTATTCAGGTGGATTCAATCAACCCAGCCAAACATATAGGTAGCTTATTAAAATTTAGACAAAAGTCTACAGGCACTTAATACATAACGATGACTCTAGATCTAAATTAAGAGTGCTCCCCACCCCCATACACCCCAGCCCTTGCAACTCACTTCCTGGAAGCAGCCACTCTTCTTATAACAAGAGTTATTGACCTGCTTTTCAACTTTTTTTTCCTCTCTGAAAGAAAGACACGTGACCTTTCCTAAACCCTAACCCAAACCCGTTGCTGAAACACTGTGCCATTGAGCTGGCCCTTGAGGCTGTCTCTTACCATAGCCAAGGCAACATGAAATTGACGTGCTGCTTATTTTCAACTACACCTTCAGACCTGTGCACTCTTCCATATGGTTGAGAATTTTGAAGAAAAAGAGGCACAGTATGGATTTAATGGAAAAAGATAGTTATTCTGGAAAAAACAAAAACAAAAACAAAAACAAAACATAGTTTTCTGGATAAGGGTTCTTGTGCTTAGCTCACTGGATGTGCCTTAGATATTTAAAGCAGTCATTTCAGATACACAAGGCAAAGTGCTTTTCAAAGTTAAAGGTCTTGTGTTTACTATTACTGTAGCAGGAGGCAAGGGCTTTTCCCTTCCTGCTCCTTAGATCACTTCGCGTAGTCTTAGGAGAGACAGGCCTCCTCCACTGGCCAGCCCCAGCCTGAAATTCCCTTAATCATCACAAAAGGGTTCACTCCTTTTAAAGTCAGTCAAGAGAGACAGCTTCACATGGCAGGAAAAGCCCAGTTCTATGATTTACCAGAAATAGGACCTTAGTAATAATAAAATGACCTGTCTGTTTAAAGTGTCTCCCATTCTAAGAACAGCAAATACATTTGTGCTGTGTTGGTCATTTGAGAATGCAAGAAGACTAATGATTTTTAACTAGAAAATTAAATACAAGACTAATGGTTACAATGTTAGTTGACACATCAGTTGTAGAATCTGCGTAGCCGTGAGGGTTAGACATGGTCAACAGCTGTGGAAAATACAATAGATCAGGTTTTAGTTCCAATTCTTGCATTCACAAACTAGGTGCTTTTGAGAAAGTTATTGAATCTCCCAAGGTCTCCATTTTTCTCATCTGTAAAAGGAAGGTATCAGCTTGGATCAGCATATACCAAAGTGTGTTCCTGGGATCATGCGTTCTACAGATTTTGCTTCCCTACCCTTACTTCCACCCCCATAAACATAAACAATCTTTTGTGACATCCATTTGAAAGCAATCATTGTCACACAAACTTATCTCGTAAACATCCAAAAGAGATATTTATCGTCAACATTTTCTAAAATTATTTTCCTACAAAATCATTTTTTGAACCAGGAAGGCAACAAAGTATTTAGCTGGCAGCATACCTATATCTGTACTAGTGAAGCTTCTAAAACTGGTTTTATTATAGTATTATTTGGTTGCCAGAAATACTGAAAACAGAAAATGGGCAGTTTCAGCCTACTGCATTAGTTATTTTCTCCTCAGTTAATAGCAATTTTGATTCCTCCAAGCTGCCACTTGGCTTTGGAAGGGCTTCCTGAGTCATTCACCAATTGTCTCAGTTAAAAATAGTACCCCGTCATGTGGGAGTGATCATGACCAACAGCAAGCATGACCTTATTTAACATTATACACGCAGCCCATGAGCTTCTTTCTCTTAGATGTCTTTGAAAAGACCAGTAAAATCTAGAAATTAACCTGGGTAGCACAGATATAAGCCATTTTCAAGAAAGACAGGAAAAGGCTTTTCAAAAACGAAAAACACTCCTGACATAAGACGTTAGAAAATGGTGGGGGGCGGGGCAGGGGTAAGGTTGTACGGGGGAATTTTTTCTTGTTAATTTGGTTTTCTTGTTTTGTTTCATTTTGTCCTTAAACACTGAAATAATTTGTGTAACAAAAAGCAAATGCCATTCTTTGATGGAATGTATGGTGGTGGTTTCTGAGGAATGAAGGAAGGGGGAGTGCACTCTGCTGACATGCATCTCTAGATTCCTGCCGAAATTTTACCACTTGTTCATTGTGACTGTGACCCAATCACCTGCCTTAGTGTGTGTGTGTGAGTGTGAGTGTATTTTAATTATTTTTAAATTTTAAAGGATAAAAGTACTACAAACTCAACTCACAAACTTTAGGAAAAAGAGGAAAGAATCACTCCTGATACCACTATCTAAACACAGGAATTACGTTTGTGCATGCCCCTCAAGTCTTTTAAAATATGCTTATTATTTACATGGTTGCAATTCTAATGCACATGAAATTTTCCATTTAACATGCCACTTACATTATATCTTATTTCATTTACACTATGGCACAAGCTTTTTCCTAAGATGGTACCCAAACCTCACAGCTATCATTTTATAAGGGTTATCTAAAATTGCATCAGTTGACGTTCTTGGCTATTCCTTTATTGTGGGACTTTTCATTTATATCAAGTTTATAAATTACTATGCAATTAACATATTTGTGCAGTTGCCTTTTGTATATTTTTGGGTAATTTTTAGAATTTTTTTATAGGCATGAAATCACTGGGTCAAATGAAATGAACTATTTAGGAATCTTGGTAGAAAATCCAAAATTGCCTTCCAAATTAGTTGAGTTATTTTAATTTTGCCACAGTGTTAATAGCCTTAGTTGTTAACGTTTAATTTTTTTTTTTTTTTTTTTTTTTTACTAACTTGAAAGTATCTTTGTTTTTACTCGCATTTCTTTGATTATTAACATGGGTATATTAACTTTGAAAAGCAGGTCCTCACCCTATCACTGTAAAAATGGAGTTCTCTGGTAATGCTTGCATTCTCCTTAACAGTATTTTAATAATTTGCAAGTCAGTAAACCCAGTGCTCTGACCCTCAGGCCAAAGTCAGGCCTCAAGTTACAGGGCAATCAATCAAGAGAAGCTCTAAGCTAGGTTTCCAGCCCTGCCCCCTGCCAGAACAGACTAAGAAATCGTTCTTTTCAAAGATTGCCCCGGGTTTGCAGCAAGGCATTATGCAGCTAATATTTTCTTAAAGTTTGATGTTTTTCTCTGCTCTTGCTATGACATTTTAGTTCTATGTACTAAATACTCATGAAAATCTATTTTGGGCCAAAATAGTGTGATAGGCCCCATAGTGTAAAAAATGAATAAGACATAGTCTTCCTCAACAAGATTAAAATCTAGTACAGCAGTCTCAAATGTGACTAAAAATAGAATCTTCTGGGGGAACTTTCAAAAAAGAACAATTTCCTGCATTTATCTCAGACCTGCCAAATCAGAAGCTTCAGTCTTGTGTATTTCTAACAAGCCACATGGAGGTACAGACAGGTTCAGCATCCAATGACCTAGAGTCTGCTTCTTAGTATTGTTCTCCAATCATTCTAAAGTAAAAATATAAACAGGCAATTATTTGTGGGAGGATGTGTAAAGGGAAGAAGGGAAAAATCAGCTTAATCCTGGAGGAATGATTGATCCTAACAGAATAAAGAGCAATTGCACAATGCCTACTAACTGTTTCCTTTGGAAAAGACCCTTTCAAGTCAAAGGTAATAATTAGTATTCTGCTGTAATAGAAAGAGTCCTAGACCTACTTTTTGCCTGTGCAGTTGAAATTATGTCTTTACATTCTTTCCTCCATTGATAATCCAGACTGTGCCACTAGAGTAATCCTCCAAAGCACAGATGGGATCCCCATTGCTAACCCAATAAATCTTCACCTTCTTGACCTGACAATCTAGTTTCTTCATTAGCTCTTCCCAAACTACCTGCCTTTCTTAGAAGGATAAACTCAGTTGTACTATTATTGGATCAGTTTTGCTTAGAGGGCAACCTGTGAGTCCTCCGTTTCAGCCCCTCACTCTAAGTCTCAATTTCTGAAGATGCTCAGCACCCTCTCATCCCTCTGCACACCATTGATAATGCCATCCTTGTCACCTTGAATGCCCTCTTCCCATATCTAGTCTAGCTCATATCTCACCTCCTTCCAAAGCTCTACATCTCCCGTCAAGTACCTCTATAAAAGTCCCTCCTTTTATTTGATCCACCATGGTTAGCTACCATTTGTTCAGTATTTATTCCGTTATGCGCTCTACTAAAAAAATTTTACATATACTTGTTCACAAACTTACCATGAATTAGGTATGCCCATTTTTCAGATAAGGGGAAATAAAATCCGGAGACATTAAATGCAGTATATAAGTTTAACCTGCTACTAAAGGACAGAGCGTAGAATCAAATCCAAATCTAACAACAAAGCCTACACTATAATAATATTCCCTCTTTGCCATCCCAATCCCCTAAGACCTCCCATTACTCTTTATTTATTTGAGAATCATCACATCCACCTTAAGTTAGAGCTAAGTCTAAATGAATTGGGCTCCGTTTATGCATAGCAGTCTCTTAAGGGCAGGGAACTGAACAGGTGATTAATGCTTAATGTTTTCTACAGTGCTTATGGTTTGCATTTCAGGAAGTTCTTGGTGAATATATGCAAAATGAATATAGTCATAGTTCCACCAATAAAATGTTGCTGTGAAATACACTAATTAACTACTTTTCTCTCAAATCCATTATCATTTGTCTTGTTTATTACACTGACTCAGGGATTCTTAATATATTTGTCCTTAAACTACAACAAAGCCAAAGGCACAGTCTGAGACCAGAGTCAGTTTATAAGCAGTTATGACTCTTATCCCTCAACACCAGCATTATCAAAGGCCCCACTGGATTAGCACTTAAAATGTCATGCATTTAAATCACTTTAATATTTTTTCAAAGAGGCCTTGGCTATGATGCCACATATATTCTGATTAATAAATGGAAAAAGAAACCATAAAAAACTTATGTGAATAGTATCTACTATGAAAACTGAAATGAAATTTAACAAAATAAATATTCTGTTCTCTCTTCTACAATTGAGGGCCCATATCTCATCTTCAGTGAGTCTAATGTGCTGCTGAAGCTGCAAGATTATAGATTCCCAGGGCATTAGGGTCATCTCATTGTCAAAGTGACGGCTTACTCTATGTTTCCCGAAACACAGTGGTTCGAAAGGCTTTTAAATTTTGTAAACTGTGTTTCTGAACCTTAAATGTTACTTTGCCATTATAAGAAAATGTGCAAAAGGGTCTGCTTAAAAAAAAAAAAAAAAAGAGTGAGAGAGAGGGAATGAGAGAGAGCGAGCCAGCTCTCAAAGGCCAAGAGAATGCCATCAAAATGAGGGTTTCTTAAAAATGGAGTAGTGTTGAGGCCAAGCATGGGTTAACTCTGAGTCACTCTCCTCCCACCTCTTCTTCTTTCAGCCTGGCAGATACCATACAGCTGTTGAAAAGTATCTGTCAACAAAACTATTACTGTCTTTCCTGGGATCAACACTATGTCCTGGACCCTCAAGGTCAGCAGAGCCGCCTTACGAACAAGGGCAGGCAAAAAGCGGAACGCTCACAGGACCAGTGAAACCCAAGCAATGCTGGCAGGTGGAGGGCCTTCCCCAACTGCTGCAAATTCTAAAGGAAAAGGTAGGGCTCAAAGGGCAGAGGCTACCCAATAAAAGAAAGACATATGTCCCCACCCTAGAAACTCTTTTGGGGAACAGCCCAAGTTCTTAGTTACCTTTTATCCCTTCTCCCTTCTTGCTCGAGCTATTGCTTCCATTTACAGTTAGGAAAAAGAGTTGTTGCTAGAAATAAATAGCTGGAATAGTATGGTAAAAAATATTGGCTAGTGGTTAAAAGACAGTTACTCTGTGTTCTGTGCTATGTTAAGCCCTTTCTGTAAATCATCTTCACACACACACAAAACCACACACACAGACAAACAACAACAGCAAAAAATAAACTCATTGAGTTAGATTTGGTATTTTTTACAGATGAGAAAACCAGTTTAAAGAGGTTAAGTAGCTTGCCTGGGGTTTCTGAATTAATAGATTGTGGAGTTAGAATTTGGTTCAATTCTAACAAAGAATTGATCCAAAGTCCGTGCATTTAATAAGTCTATTTCTGTCTTTCCTTAATTCTCTTCCACTGTGGGAGCAGGGGATGTCCCATAGAGGGTTTAACATAGTAAACCCCAATCTCATAGGATTTCTTGGGTAGCAATTTATGTCACCAGAAAGCTGTGATCCAATGTCTCAATAGCCATCACAAATCCTGAATGTGATACCCCTTGACTCAGCAATTTATCTAAATAAACTGAGGATATTCACAAAAGTTTAGGTAGAGTCATCCATTGATGCTGTTTATATTAAAAATCAAGGGGGAAAATCCCACTGTTAAAAATCAAGATCCTGGCCAGACATAGTATATCACACCTGTAATCCCAGCACTTTGGAAAGCCAAGGCAGGCGAATTGTTTGAGCTCAGGAGTTTGAGACCAGCCTGGGCAATGTGGTGAAACCCCATCTCTACAAAACTTATAAAAATTAGCTGGGTGTTGTGGCGTATGACTGTGGTCCCAGCTACTTGGGAGGCTGAGGTAGGAGGATCACTGGAGCCCAGGAGTTCAAGGCTACAGTGAGCTTTGATCACACCACTGCACTCCAGCCTGAGTGACAGAGTGAGACCCTGTCTGAAAAAAAATAAAATAAAATAAATTAGGGTACTAGTTAAAGAATACATTGAAATATAATACTGTAAACTCATTAAAAAACAAAGTTATGGAAAAAAATAGATTGACATGGAAATACATTTATAATAGATTATGATGATTAAAATAATTTATAAACAGCATATAAGTATGATTCTATTTAAATGTGTATGTGTATATACAATGTAGAATATACATATACATATTCTAAACAGCATAATTCTACATTTAAATAGAATCATACTTATTATATACTGTTTAGAATGTATATGCTGCCTTATACACTAAGCCAACAACAAATATGGGTGGGTCCAGAATTTATTATTATAGAATCAGAAAATCCCAGTTTTGGAAGATCTCTTAGAAGTGTTTTAGTCCAGGAGTGCCCATCCCAGCATCTGTGACAGATAATACCCTGCATCTGACCAAGGGTTTCTACTGTCACAGAACTTAACACCTCCTTTGCCCAGTTCCAATGAATGTTTATACAGCACATGTGGTTTACAAAATCTGTCTGTACAGAACAGACCTACGTCAACAAGCTTCAGTAGAAAAAGGAGGTGGCAAATGTGATCCTTAGAAATGATTAGCTGCTAAGAAACCATTTTCTTCCATAACTTTCTCTTCACAGGAAAAATGTGGTATAAATCCAACTAAGTAAAGCTAATAAACTAATTTGAGCTTCTCCAGTCACCAGCAATAACAGTTCCAACATTTGTAACCACATTTGAATCTGTAACTGTTCTGATAACTGCCTCCAAAAGTCTTTATTTGTTTACATTAGTGATACTTCTGGAAAATTCTTTCAGTAAAAACCAGGCCCCAACAAGAGAAAAAAAAAGGCAAAAATAAAAAGCTTACATTATTGAAAACCAAGAGCTGAACTGATTCTTCAGGGTATGGGAGAATGTTCTTGAATTTTTAGATTTGTGCTCTTGCTTTACATTCAGTGTATATCACCAAGCTGTGCAGCACAGTTCTAGCCAAAGTTCAAGAGACAGTTCTGAAACTGGACATCTACGTCATACAGAGAATTGTTTAATTTGGAGTGGCAAGGTAGGCATAGAACGAGTATGTGTTGTGGGAGGCAAGGTGGCATGGGCTCATGCAATTCATTCATTCATTCATTCATTCATTCATCTTTTTATGTGCCAGACACTCATCTAGTTGCTAAGAAATAAGGCAGGTGACCAACATTTTCTCACTTCCGGCAGTTTCCAATCTAATATAAGTGCCATGACGGCTAACCCCTGAAGGATGGAATGATACATCCAGGAAAAGAGAAGCAGGTGTAGTATTTCAGGAAAAGAAAAGTATATCATCAAAGATCAGTAAACCAAAGTAATCATTGAATAGCCAGAAGAAATTCAGTGTTGCTGTGGAGAGAGAAGGTACCAGGTAAGCAACGATCAGACCTTGAAGATTCTTATAGGCCCAGGTCAAAGTCTAAATTTATGCTCAGGGTAATGGGAAGTCACTGGTGAAACAGTGTAGCACAGTGAGAGTCCCAATTTTGGAATCAATTCCTGAGTTTGAAAACAATCTCTGCCCTTACTATCGTCTTAAACCATATGAAATTGACAATATTTAGCCACTTGTTACTTACAAAAATGGCAATCTTATATAGTTCAAACAAATAAAATTAAAAAAGAAGAAGAATCAATTCCTGTCTATGAAGTATTCAACTGAAGCCTGCTGAGGTCTCATTCATTACAACAGGGAGTGGGAGAGCCCATCAGAAGTCCAGCCAAAAGGGCCAGGCAGAGCTGCTGACTCCTCTCAGAAAATGACACCTGCCTTTGCTGGTGGCGCAGGGAGGCTATGCTTATGCCTGGGTGAGGTACTGATTTCAGCTTTCACTCAGTATCCTCAGAGCCCACCTCCCCTGCAGTGCCTGTGCCTGCTTCTCCTGTCCCTGTTTTGGGTCAGAAAATGTATAACTCTGCAGAGCCTGCTGCTTGTGTCATCCCCCAGCTATCTGATCCTGCTGGAGGAATTCCTGGCAAACAAGGCCCATTGCACACACAGGCCTCTCTTTTCCTTTCTCTTGCTCATTCACTTTTTTTTTTTTCTTTGGCTCAGGAATCTGCCTCCTCTGGTAAGGCAGGGATGAGCTTTCTGAATTGTGTTTATTTGCTGGCACTCTGGTGTGAAAGCACTCCCCGTCAACTGCGTATTAATCTTGTCAGCAGTCTGTATCTATTTTCCTCTGCTTCCCTCCATTGGCCTAATTTATGGCTTTCCCTTCCCTTACTTTCTATTGTCACAATGACAAGGAGAGCTCTGCTTTGGGTGCTCAGGTCTGGGACAGCCACAAGACCTATCCTAATAAGATGAGAGGCAGAGTGATGCAAAATCCTGCAATTTGTGTTGCTGAGCTAAATTTAGATCAGGCCTTCCCTAGTTGATTATGTGCCACTGAGCCAAGTATTTATTGGTGTCCCATAACATGCTACACATTTTGCTTAGTGCTATCAGCAAGTAAAGAACTAGGAAGTCTGGCCCCATTTTCTAGTGGAGAAGGCATCTGGAACAACTGGCAAACAACACAATCAGAATGTGTCTTTTAATTGCAGAACCACAGATATTAACACCACAGACTTGAGTTGTTCAGACAAAATGAGTCTAAGTTCCAGTTCTAACAATTTCCATGTGTGTGACAATTTTTGTGTCCATTTGTGATAAACATATTAATTATCCTTCTCTAAACCTCAGTTTCCCCATCTCTAAAATCAGTGAAATAATATCGACACCATAGAGCAGTTATGAGAATTACATGACAGAACGTAGTCTTAGCTCTTGTTTTAATGTGTTGCAAATACTAAGCCCTCAATATATGTGACAATTATTATTTTAAAAGGAGAATGAGAAAAATAAAAAGAGAAAGGGAAAGAATTACTGCTATAATTAGGAAACAGTTAATGTTGTTTTTGAAGCCCTGCTCAATTAACCTTGAGCCTTCTGTTAATATGGAGTTTTTTATATAATTAGAACCTTAACAACAAACTGTGTGTTTGAAATCTTGACAAAACCTCAAGTTGGGCAGCGTCATCCTGTCACTGCCCCGGAATTAGACTGGGACTCAGACATTTAGTGTGCCTAAATCCGTAAGTGCTGTCTTCAAGGACTGTGTATCTTGAGCTGGGACTTCTTTACGACTCGTGGCTAAAATGAGTCCTCACGAGCTAAGTCGGATTCCATGTCTGAACCAGTGCTGCTCTTAGTATCAAGGTCAACTCCTGGCTAGTTTTCTAGTCATCTTCTGTGACCAAGGTCATAGTCACTGTGATGGTTAATACTGAGGGTCAACTGGATTGGATTGAAGAATACAAAGTATTGATCCTGGGTGTGTCTGTGAGGGTGTTGCCAAAGGAGATTAACATTTGAGTCAGTGGACTGGGAAAGACAGACCCACCCTCAATCTGGTGGGCACAATCTAATCATCTGTCAACAAATATAAAGCAAGCAGAAAACCGTGAAAAGACCGGACTGGCCTAGCCTCCAAGCCTACATCTTTCTCCCATGCTGGATGCTTCCTGCCCTCAAACATCAGACTCCAAATTCTTCAGTTTTGAGAATCACACTGGCTCTCCTTGCTCCTCAAGCTTGCAGACAGGCTATTGTGGGACCTTGTGATTATGTAAGTTAATACTTAATAAACTCATATATATATATATATATAAAGTGTGTATATATATATATATAAAAAGAATATATATATATATAGCCTTTCAGTTCTGTTCCTCTAGGGACCTCTGACTAATACAGCCCTGAATTAGACTCAGCCCAATATGCTGTGAGTGCTTAGCTTGGATTGCAGAAAAAGGGGACCCTAGTGAGTTCCAGAAGAAAGCTTCGGCACACAGTATCTCCCTTGATGGGCCCTAAGCCCCTTTCCAAGGACCTGGTCTTCCATTCCTCCCAAGTTGCAATTTCAAACTGAGGTGTATGATTTCTCTGTGGAATTACCCTTTATCTGAATGTTTTTATGAAATTCTAAGAGACCGTAGGAATCTGGAAAGTCTCTGGATTCTGATAGTTCTTAATTTAAAATTTGAAAGCAATCCCGAAACTTACTCTGACACGCTCATGTACGAGGAGGACAGAGGGAATGAGACAGATGGTTAACCTACGCAAAGCTTGCCTACCTCTCTGGCCTTTCACAGAATATCCCTCTTGCTTTTCACATGTTCCACCCCGACCTGGCTGATGCTAACTCATCCTTCAGGTCACAGCACAGATGTATTTTAGTCGAGGAAGCCTTTGCTGACCTTCCAAACCTGCCCACCTGAGCATGGACTTCCCTGGACATGATTGAAGTGAGGAACTATTGCAGTTTGTTTGTCTGCATATTGTACCTTTAGCATTAATCTCAGGTTGCTCCTAACTTGTATTGGAGTTTTTCTGTCATCCTGAGAAGTCTCATTCTGATTTCTAGTCAAAATTTTACTCTTGAAAAGTATAATTATTTTTCAGTCCAGTTTCCACTCATGGCTAGGACTCACTTTTGACAAAGACAATTAAGAGGTAAGATATATGATTTTTTGGATGTTGTTGGAAAAAAGCATTTGAGAAATAAGTAGCACCCAAATTCAAAAGTAAATCACTGTTCAAAAAAGAGCTTTTAGTAACAGATCTGTCTCTCTTTCTGTGTGTCTCTCTCATATGCACAAAAGCAACACACACAAAAACACACACACACACAGAGTGGCAAATTAGAAGCTGAAAGACATCACAGGAAACATAGAGACAGACATCTAGTTCCAAACTTACTAATTTTATGCCCCTCAGCAAGTAATTTGATCATACTGTTTCTCAATCCCATCATCTATAAAATTGGAGTAATCATGCCTATCTGATAGGATTGTTAAGAAGATTACGAATAATATCTGTAAAGCACCTCACACACAGTAGGCACTCAATAAAAGGCAATGATGATGATGATGATGATGTCTGACACTCACAGGAAAGAAGTAGAGGGAACACTGAGTACCCTGGCAAAACAAACCCATTACAGCCTACGGGGAAATCCCAGACTGGGACATGAGGTAAGTGAAAGCTCTGGATTCCTGAGATGGTAACGTGCAAACACCATGGAGACATCTGATTACATGACTTAGCACTGATTTGTGGAACTTGCAGACTGTCCAGAACTTGGGGGCCTTTTCCAGTCCTGGGCATAGCTGGCTGCGAGTGTTGACGGAAGCCTCTGCACAGTGACACTTCAGAAAGCAAACTGGCCTTGGCTGCTTCTTTGTACGTAGTAATTGAGACATACCCAAGGGGTTCGCAGCTCCAACCAAATACTTTAGTATACTCCATTTTGTCCATTTGTGTTTCTAAAACTGGTGGCTTCCTCGCTGAGGATGTAGCAACACTTTCTCCTTCAAACCCTCAACCCTGTGAGTTGTTGGCCCGCAGAAGTTCTAACCCACAAAGACAGACAGTCTCTGTCCTTTTCCTCCCCTCAGCTAGGATCCCTAGAGACCTCAGATAGGATCCTTCTATGTCTGAGATCTTCTCTCTCAATTTCTTATGACCTCCAGGAGTTACCCAGGCCCAGCTAATTTTTATCCATTCTACTGCATATTTTACCTATATAAATATTGACAGAATTGAAATCAGAGCATATGTACAAATTCCCATCCTGCTTTTTTCATTTAACATGTTAGTTGGTGACCATCTTGCATTTTTTAACATTTTTGGTACATATTATTTTTAGGACAGCATAATATCTTATCACACGAAGGATCAAAATCTACTCAATATTTCTCTCCTATTGAATATCTATCTAGGTTACCACTCCTCCTCTTTTTTTTGCTAATATATTTAACAAAGTTTCTGCAGAGAAAGTAAGGGTGATGAAATACATGCAGATGTGTAAGCACCAAATGGGAGAGGATTTCTTAAGGAAGATAATGGAAAGTATTGAGTGCCCTGATTTTACCACCCTGTTATAAGAACTGGGGGTCATTTCATGAAGTAAAAGCACTCAAGCAATTAAAATAATTAAATAAGTCAAGTTTGTGTGAGTCGGTTGGTGTGATTTGCTCTCACCAGGGAAGTTCAAGTCAAGCACTGTACCATAGTTTAAAAACAACGGAGTCATTTAAAGACCATTCCTTGCATTCATCTCAGGTCAACAGAGGATAAAGATCAGAGTAATCAGGGCTGAGGTTTCAGAACATGATGTGATTACGATGGTGTTCACCCTGTCATGTACAGCCTTCTCAGCTGGCATTGGGTGTTGCGAAATTCCCTTCCTCAGGCGTGTGGAACCTTCACCACATGAGAGATTGGTGGGGACATCCCTAAAGCCTGACCTGTTACTCTGTGTTCTCTTAAAAGCAGCATGGATCTCAATGAGCTCTTTTCCATCAAGAGAAGGAAAGCCGTTCCCAGCCGTGCCCCTGCCAAGGGCCACAAGGTACTCAGTGGGGTAAATCACAAAGTCTGGTGTATGGTTTAGAAGAGACTTGTGCTAAATTCCTTAAAACAAATTTGGAGTGATTCTAGCCCAGAACTCTCCTGCCAGAAGTAATGGGAGACAATAAAAAAATTAAGTCTGCTAATCCTACCTAGAACTGCCCACGACTACTTTGGGCTGGGGACACACATGCTCAGCCTTCAGAGATGCATATGGGTGCATTTTGTTAATCCCCATCACTGCGTGTCAGGGATAACTGATCTATGACTAAAAATAGTGTGAGGACAGCAATACCAACCATTTGGGGCTGAACTGAGGACACAGTGGAAAACTTGATGGCAACACAGTAGAACCTTCCTGGCCCCAGGCCACAGGCTCAAGGGCAAGAGTCCAGGTTCATCTGCTGAGGAGCGTGATTAACAGACTCACCTTCCAAGAGTGGGCTCCAATGGTGATGATCTTCTAACACTACCGGGCACCTTCTGAGTGTAGGGTAAAGTGATAGGAGCTGGGCATGGCATGGTGTAAGACCTAGTTCTTCTCTGGAAAAAACCTACAACTGAGTGATACTTAAGAAGCATACAGAAAATAAAATAAAAATGATTCTGCTTCACTTCACGGATTTCAGTATGAAACTTTGTCTCCACCACCTACATGAACAGGGAAAGAAATCCAGACTGTAAGAACAGAGGTCCATGCCCATTCTTGGCCCTGGTATAATTCTTTGGGTGGGAGGGAGGAAGGGACCTTGGGCAGAAAGAAGCCTCAAGGTCACATTTGCCCATTTGTTCAAGTTAGTTACATGTACTTAGTGCCAAAATTTACTGATAATGTTTTCTGTATAATTATAGAATCATTGAATCTCAGTGTTTTTCCACTATGTAATTATGATATGTCTATTGATATAGGTTGGATGTTGTCCCTCCAAGTCTCAAGATGAGATATAATCCCCATTGTT
>NW_012106919.1:7755010-7757771 GCF_000951045.1 Mandrillus leucophaeus | reverse complement strand
TTTCTCTCCTATTGAATATCTATCTAGGTTACCACTCCTCCTCTTTTTTTTGCTAATATATTTAACAAAGTTTCTGCAGAGAAAGTAAGGGTGATGAAATACATGCAGATGTGTAAGCACCAAATGGGAGAGGATTTCTTAAGGAAGATAATGGAAAGTATTGAGTGCCCTGATTTTACCACCCTGTTATAAGAACTGGGGGTCATTTCATGAAGTAAAAGCACTCAAGCAATTAAAATAATTAAATAAGTCAAGTTTGTGTGAGTCGGTTGGTGTGATTTGCTCTCACCAGGGAAGTTCAAGTCAAGCACTGTACTATAGTTTAAAAACAACGGAGTCATTTAAAGACCATTCCTTGCATTCATCTCAGGTCAACAGAGGATAAAGATCAGAGTAATCAGGGCTGAGGTTTCAGAACATGATGTGATTACGATGGTGTTCACCCTGTCATGTACAGCCTTCTCAGCTGGCATTGGGTGTTGCGAAATTCCCTTCCTCAGGCGTGTGGAACCTTCACCACATGAGAGATTGGTGGGGACATCCCTAAAGCCTGACCTGTTACTCTGTGTTCTCTTAAAAGCAGCATGGATCTCAATGAGCTCTTTTCCATCAAGAGAAGGAAAGCCGTTCCCAGCCGTGCCCCTGCCAAGGGCCACAAGGTACTCAGTGGGGTAAATCACAAAGTCTGGTGTATGGTTTAGAAGAGACTTGTGCTAAATTCCTTAAAACAAATTTGGAGTGATTCTAGCCCAGAACTCTCCTGCCAGAAGTAATGGGAGACAATAAAAAAATTAAGTCTGCTAATCCTACCTAGAACTGCCCACGACTACTTTGGGCTGGGGACACACATGCTCAGCCTTCAGAGATGCATATGGGTGCATTTTGTTAATCCCCATCACTGCGTGTCAGGGATAACTGATCTATGACTAAAAATAGTGTGAGGACAGCAATACCAACCATTTGGGGCTGAACTGAGGACACAGTGGAAAACTTGATGGCAACACAGTAGAACCTTCCTGGCCCCAGGCCACAGGCTCAAGGGCAAGAGTCCAGGTTCATCTGCTGAGGAGCGTGATTAACAGACTCACCTTCCAAGAGTGGGCTCCAATGGTGATGATCTTCTAACACTACCGGGCACCTTCTGAGTGTAGGGTAAAGTGATAGGAGCTGGGCATGGCATGGTGTAAGACCTAGTTCTTCTCTGGAAAAAACCTACAACTGAGTGATACTTAAGAAGCATACAGAAAATAAAATAAAAATGATTCTGCTTCACTTCACGGATTTCAGTATGAAACTTTGTCTCCACCACCTACATGAACAGGGAAAGAAATCCAGACTGTAAGAACAGAGGTCCATGCCCATTCTTGGCCCTGGTATAATTCTTTGGGTGGGAGGGAGGAAGGGACCTTGGGCAGAAAGAAGCCTCAAGGTCACATTTGCCCATTTGTTCAAGTTAGTTACATGTACTTAGTGCCAAAATTTACTGATAATGTTTTCTGTATAATTATAGAATCATTGAATCTCAGTGTTTTTCCACTATGTAATTATGATATGTCTATTGATATAGGTTGGATGTTGTCCCTCCAAGTCTCAAGATGAGATATAATCCCCATTGTTGGAGGTGAGGCCTGATAGAAGGTGTTTGGATCATGGTGCAGATCTCTCATGAATGGTTTAGTGCCATCCCCTTGGTGCTGCCCTTGTGATAGTGAGTGAGTTCTCGAGAGACCTAATTGTTTAAAAGTACGTGGTACCTCCTCTCCCACTCTCTATTGCCCCTGCTTCTGCCGTGTGAGATGCCTGCTCCCTCTTTGCCTTCCGCCATGACATTGTAGCACCACAAGAACATCCTAACACACCTACTATGTGTCAGATGTGGTGCAAAGAACATTTTTAAGATTGCCTTAAAAGCTTGTTATAGTGATCTTGCCCAAAATGTATTTAATGAAAGAATAGTTCTTGGGAAAACTGCTAGGTATTCTCAAGAAAGAGCCTCATGCCATATTCCATTAGAGTCACAATTGGTGACCACAATACAGAGTCACATTGAGACATCCCTTATCCTACTCAGAGTTCCAGACATAATTAATAGTGACAAAGGCACTCATTTTACTTCTTAGTGTATAAAATCCTAGGCTGTTGGACAAGGCATTCAATGGAGCTTTTACCTCCCTTGATGGCCTCAGGTTGCAGGCCTCATAGAGTTACATAATAGCTTACTTAAACAAGTTCAAATTCAATTAAATAAAAAACGTCATATTTCAATCATCAGTCAACGATTAGGGATTAATTATAACAAAGAATATAACTCCATTATTTTTTATTTTACTAGTGACAGCTTTTAAGCGTCACCCTTGTCTTTCTCCTGGTGTCTGTTATCCGGGCAAGCAGAAAAGAAAGCTTGGGTGCTTCCTCCCTTCAGCACCCATGGGAGGTTCAAACTAGACAAGCCCCTACTTGAATGCAGGGACCCTTCTCTGGGCCCCACCCCATCACCCACCTATTTTACCTATGAGAGTTTACCTACAAAGGCACTTAAAACAGCTTCTAGCCCACAGTACAGTGAGTGGTATATAGGCATTAGTCATCATGATTATTGGAATTGCTGTCCTTGTTGATGGTTTTATTGTGAGAGAAAAGTACTGGCTATCCCCTGACTTGTGGCTTTCACTTCAACTTTGTGCCATTCCTGGAAAGCACACAATATGACTGACTTTTCCAACTTCTGCTTTTCCCTGAAGATTAATCCCTTATATTAGAT
>NW_012106919.1:7738450-7753481 GCF_000951045.1 Mandrillus leucophaeus | reverse complement strand
AGGAAAGATATTTCAAAAGCCCTGACGATGTATATGCTCCTTAATTTTGTCATTCCACATCTAACCACTTAATGTAAGAAAATAATCTTTAGCATGGATGCTAATTTACAGAAATATCCATAGAAGATAGAATGGAGAAGAAAATGAAGTCAATTGCTAAATTATGTAAGAAGATAGATGGGTCACTAGATAATATTAGGAGCTTGGAACATTCCTCCTGAACATCTCCTCATACCTTTTTTCCTTGCTTCCTTTAAGTCTGCTCAAATATGTCGCCCTTTCAATGTGGCCTTCCCTAAACACTCTCACCTCCCATCCCTCCACCCTGTTCCTCTTTTCTATTTCATACTTGTCTATAGCACTTATAGAACACTTTCTATAGCTCTTTCAAACACACTATAGAAACTAACTTATTTTGTCTCTCTGTCTGAATGGTAATCTCTACAAGAAAAAGGATTCTTGGTCTGTTTTGTTCACTGCTGCATTCCCAAAGCCTGTGAGAGTAAGGGCACACAGGGCATAGTAGTTCCAAGGTTCTTTGCGGGGAAAATGTGGAAAAGAAAAGTCTGCCTCCTGGGCGGAATTTGTGAGTGCAGGCTGTGTCACAGTTTTGGAGGTGGGGAAGACAGGCAGGGAATGGGGTGAGAAAAATTTGCCCACCAGTGGCTCTATAAAAGGGATAGGGCCCTCCCTCTTTCTGCCTCAACAACCCAAACACACAAATAATAGCCAGGTTTGCGAGGGTTTGGCAGATGAGTGACTGTTACCCGAGTGAACAGATTTTGCTAGTGTCCCCTGCCACACTTCTCCCTTCCGTCTCAAACTCTTTCACCTACAACTCCCTCCTCCCAACTCTTCTCAGCTTTTGCTGCTTATTCCTCTCTCTCACAGGTTTTGCACAGAACCAAGAGGCAGTCTCTCCTCTAGTAAGTTTCCCAAATCATATGCACATGTAAATTATGATTCCAAGGCTAAAGTTTTGCTAAAATCTTGGTGAACAACTGTTGGGTTTCTGTAGAAGAAATTTCATAAACACATGTAGGGAAATAATCCCCATGTAGGGGAAGCTCAGTTGGTTGATTATTCTTTCTTGTCTTTTATTCTTCCTATTTGGTTGTGGAGGCAAGAATAGCTTTGAGGTAAGCGTTGGCAGCTTTGATAGAAACAGAGGTCCCTAGGGCCCAATTGTTCTTGCATGCCAAGAAAACTAAGGTGTTGACCTTCCAGAAGGATCTAACAGAGCCCTGGTTAATCCATCTCATTCTGGCATCAGGAGAGTGAAATAACCAGACCTTAAACCATGTGTCAGCCATCTCACCAGTAAACTTAGATCAACCATTCAATCACCCATGGCTTTGTGATTGTTCATCACAGAATGCCTGTAAAGTAATGTCATTTACACTTCTGGGGTCAATCAAATCAGGCATACCATAAGTGCAGTGACAGGTTAAGTTTCCAGGATAGTGACATCAATGATACAACTCCCAAATTCAGTTTACCTATTGTACTTCTAAACTATTAAAAGGCACAGAGGAGCCAAGATGGTCAGTTTGATGTGCAAATTGCCTGGACAAAAGTGGAATTTTACAGCTCTGGATAATGTCATATTGTGTTATCCTGTCATCAAAATTGGTCCCAGAGAACAGCACATCAGGATGTGTCAGTACTGTATGTAAGATGACTGCCAGCTGCCCAAGTTTAAAAAGTAAGATGAAACATTTTTCTAAGAATAGTGCTTTACACCTTCTTCGGGCTTTCCACCAGGAAAAATCTCAACACATTTGACTAATTTAATTATTTATCTTTAATTCTGTTTTTGTACCAGATTTCATAAAAAAAGGAAATGAACATTTATTATTTTCCTTGTACCAGTGTGGTGGCTATTTGACAAATGTAACAGAATGCTAAAATGGAATTTAATGCTGAAAGACCCTTTGTCAGGATTCTCCAGAGAAACAGAACCCATACGACACACACACATGCACACACACACACACACACACACGATGTAGTATAAGGAATTGACTCTTGCAATTATGGAGGCTGAGAAATCCCACAATGTGCTGGTCCACAAGCTAGAGACCCGGGAAAGCCAGTGGTGTAGCTCTGAGAACCAGAGGCCTAATAGTGTACGTCTCAGTTAAGGGCGGGAGAATACTGATGTCCTAGCTCAACAGTTGGAAAAATAACACATTCTCCTTTCCTCTGACTGTTTGTTTTATTCGGGCCCTCAAAGAATTAAATGATGCCCAGCATATTAAGGAGGGCCATCTGCTTTACTTAGTCCACCAAATGAAGTGCTGATCTCATTCAGAAACATCCTTATAGACACACCCAGAAATAATGTTGAATCTGAGCATTTTGTCAAGTTGACACAAAAAGTTAACCATCATAAACATCAAGAAAAAACTGATTCCACAAATTTGCATAACTTTCAAAGGAAATGATCAAAATCTCACGTGGAACTCACTCACTCACTTGCATGAGGTACGTAAACAGTCAAGAGATGTATATTTGAAGAAAATTTATTTGGAGAGAGCTGTGCTATGTGTCTCCCATCCCACTCTTCCAAGGGAGAGATAGGTGAAGGTACCACTGCCTAAGCCCAAATCTGAAAAGAGAGGCTTTTAAGGGACCAATATGAGGTCTTAACAGAAGTCCTTGGAACTTAGGGGGATATAATGGTTTAGTGCTGAGCCACATCTGAGGAATATAAATAAACAAAAGCTGGCTGAAACTGAATAGAGGGCTCTAGCATGAGAATCGACTACACTCCTAGAGTCAAGAGGAAAGAACTGTGTGTTTTCTGTGAACCAGATGATTGCAAAGGACTGCTTGGAGGGCACATCAGACCTCAGCAGGAGGGAAGCTGGAGGTGGATTACTGGATACCTGGATATTATGCAAGAAAGCAAATAGTAATGCATGCCAGACAAACTTTAGGTGAGAGAATCCTAGTGATAGCTGAGGGTGGGGTCATCAAAGAATTTCCAAAAGCATCCAGATAAGGAAGAATCAGGTCCTCAGACTGCCAACTTGAAGCCACACCATCATTCCTACTCCTCTCACCTCTGCCTTCTTCCATCTGCTCTAACCCTGGGGAAACCAGAAGCACTAGTTGGAGAAGAAGAAGGCTAGCTACATGAGGAAAGAGAAAAGCAGTCAATTGCACCTCCCTTCTGGAACTGACTGCATACTTCCTGCTCAAAGAGGACCTAGAGGCAGGAGGGTACAAGCATCAAGTTTAAATAAAGTTCTACAATTTTAATTCCTGAATTGAAACTGTATTTGTGATTCTAAAGGATATAGCAGATGTACTACCTAAGAGTGATGAGAGAAGTAATGAGACCTGGAAGACTGAATAATGGCCTCCCAAAGATGTCCACATCTTAAGCCTTGGAGCCTGTGAATATGTTACTTGAATGGCAAAAGAGACTTTGTAGATGCAATGTAGTCAAGAATTTTGACTTGGAGAAATTATCCTGGATTAACAAGGATGGCCCAATATAATTGCTATGGTCCTCATGAAAGTTATGTAGAAGGGTCAGAGACACAGAAGGCAATGTGATTGCAGAAGAAGAGGGACAGCAAGAGGTGGAAAGATGCTATGCTGCTGGATTTGAAGATGGAGGATGGGACCACAAGCCAAGGAATTTATGCAGCCTCTAGATGCTAGAAAAGGGCTAGGAAACAGATTTTCTCCTAGAACCTCCAAAAGGAACACACCCCTGCAGACTTATTTTAGGACTTCTGACCTCCAGAACTATAAGATAATACATATGTGCTGTTTTAAGCCACCATATGTGTGGTAAGTTTTTAAAGCAGCAATAGTAAACTAATACATGGAATTTGCTCAAGTTTTCATGAAGATGCAAGGGAGAAGCCTCATTGACTAAAATTAAATGTACAGGAAGAAACAAAGGGAAAAAGACTGTCTTGTGATTTTGTATCTCACCAGGCAAGTTTGTTTTGTGTAATAGTTACACTTTGTCATCTCCATTGGTATTCACAATAATTTTGTAATTAGCTATTATAGTTCTCATTTTTAAATGAAGAAACTGAATATCAGAAGTTAAGAAACTTGCCTAAGGTGACACAGTAGGCAAGTGAGACCAAAATAGGGAAAGAGCCTGCAGTACTGGTGGTGCCCTAGCTGGTACAAGCACTCTCTCATCAACCTGGCTCCAAAGCCCATTCCTTTGTCATTGCACTATGCCATCTTTTAGATGCGTTATTCTCGTTTTCACATGGGTCACAAGCTATGAAACACTTTCCATAAGTCTGGTGCCTCCTAAGTGTCCTATTTTTCCTGAGAAGATTCAATGCCTGGTTCCTCCTATTTAACTTTCCTAACACCTTGATCTTGGTGTCTCAAGTCAAATTCTAGCTCTGATGTCTTATGACTAGACTGGATTTTCCAGGATCCTTCCCTGACTCAATCTTTCTCAAAAGAACTTTATCATTTAGATCATCATCTAGGCCTGCTTCCTGCTTCTCTTGATTTCTAATTTCTCTTAATGCTACCACCATTGTCACAGTCTTACAAGCTCAAAGGTTTGGAATTATATTAGTACTTCTATTTATAGCATCCTTTAACCCCATGGTTGCCATGGGAAGTATATTGTCCCCTGGGATATTGACCCTACTCCTGCCCAGTCCCACTTGTAGCCAAGGTGGAATAAACACTGGATACCAGTCAACATGGGACAGTGATCTCTAAGAGATTGGAGGCAAATAACTTCTACAATTGCCCAGTAATGGTCTGGGAGAATTTCCAGGCCATAGTATAAGACAGGAAGCCTAGTTGGAAGCTAGCAGACTCCTGAACTGAGAAAACAGAACTAGCAGTATAAGGAGGTCAAAGCAACTAGAGTTCACAGGGCAGAGAAAAGAGCTATACAGCGGAGAAGCTCCAAGAACTGCAGAGGATCCCCTCAACTATTCAGCAGTGTACTGATTAGTACATGTGTGAGGAAACTATCTGAGATCAAGAAACTACTCAAAAGGAGCAGTGGGAGCAAGCACTGGAAGTCACAAAGGGCTGTGAATGGTCCATATTCTCACAAGCCAGAGTAGAAAAATGTCATAATTCACAAGCATTGAGTAGGACACTCAGAAGTTTATTGCCTCAAAAATTTGTGTTGTTCTTTACAGACAAGATTAAAAAGCCAGCCTTGAGGGAATCAAACTGTTTCCAAACAACTTGTGTCCAGGAGGAAAGTGCAAGAATATTTATTGGGATATAAAAGTATTCAGCACTTAACAAGGTAAAATTCACAAGGTTTTGCATCTCATTAAAAATTACCAGATATGCAAAGAAGCACAAAAATATAAAAATCAATCCAAAATTTTTACAAATGGCAACATTAGCAGAGGCCTTTAATCAGTTATTAGAATTTTTTCCATATGTTTGAAAAGTTAAGTAATGATATAGAAGATATATATTTTTTAAAGATAAAACTCAAACTTATTTTTTGTTTGTTTTGGGGTTTTTTGGTTTGTTGTTGTTTGTTTGTTTGAGAAAGGGTGTCACTCTGTCACCCAGGCTGAAGTGCAGTAGCACAATCATAGTTTGCTGCAGCCTCAACCTCTCTGACTCAAGCAATCCTGTCACCTCAGCCTCCTGAGTAGCTGGGACTACAGGGATATACCACCATGCCCAGATAACTTCTGTATTTTTTGTAGAGTCTGGGTTTCACCACGTTGCCTGGGCTATTCTTGAACTCCTAGGCTCAAGCCATCCACATACCTCAGCCTCCCAAAGTGCTGGCATTAAAGGTATGAGCCACTATGCTTGACCTCCAAATCAAACTTTCAGAGATGAAAAAAATACTAAAATGAAAAATACACTGGATGGAATTAGGAGCAGATTAGAAATCTCAGAAGAAAACATCAGTGAACTTGACAAAAAAAAAAAGCAATATTAACTGTCCAGAATGAAACAGAAAAAATGAACAGAATATCAGTGATCTGTGAGGCAACTTCAAATGGTTCCATATATAGATGCTTCTTGACTTACAGTGGTGTTATATTCCAGTAAGCCCATTGTTAGGTTGAAAATATTATAAGTCATTACTGCATTTAATATGCCTAAACTTCTGAATATCATATCTTAGCCTAGCCTACCTTAAATGTGCTCGAAACATTTATATTAGCCTACAGTTGGGCAAAAGCTTATAACACAAAGGCTATTTTATAATAAAATGTTAAATATTACATGTAACTTATTAAATACTGCACAGCAAGCGAAAAACAGAATAGTAATATAAGTACTCAAGTATAGTTTCTATGTAACGTTCCTGCACCATTGTAAAGTTGAAAAATAGTCAAAGCATTGTTGAGTCTAGCACTGTCTGTTTATATAATGCAGTACAAGGAAAGTCTGGAGAATGCTGGATATGCTCATGATCTTAATTGTAGTAATGGGTTGATGGCTGTATACATGTATCGAAACATTTCAAATTGAACATTTTAAGTGTGTGCATCTTATTATATGTCAAGTATACCTCAATAAAGCTGAAATAGGGTAAAAAGGTATATTGAAATATATGTTCAACAATAGTCCTTCTGTCTCCTCCTTTCTCTGCCCTATGGTCTCTCCCTCAGCCACCCCATCTCTGGATTGACAGCTCAGTCTGAGCTGTGTACTGGCTTTCTTCCCAGTCTTTTCCCCATAGGGGATCCCTTTCTTAGTAACTATCTCCATTCAGCTGCAGCAGCAGGGACCTGGCCAGGGACAAATTGAACCTTCTTCACCATGCTGCTATGAATACAAAATGAAAATTGATCGTAAAATCGTCAGAGAAGATGAAGTTGTTTCAAAAGTCATTACAAAATACTACAAGCATCATAAATCATTTTGAAAAGACAAGTCAATCTGGTGAATTAGCATTTCTGTGAATTAGCCATTTGGCAAATTGGTTTTCAGGGAATTGTCTTTTGGTAAATTAACTAGAACTCCCTGGCACCATATCCTTCTTTTACTGAGGGAAATAGATGGACTAAAAAGAGTATTAATCTTACATGAATTACCATAAGAATCTGTATGACCCTCCTAGAAGACAGACTTTGCATTTGCCAAAGAAGTGAATATGTTATTATTTGCAAGATTCTCTTGCCTGGAATTTACATTTTATTGATTTATAAGGTTTTTATCTTTACAGTTGTGGCTGGAGAGTCAAGTAAAGTACTAGAATAATTCATAATTCAATGGAATGGTACTAGAGTTATCACCAGAGCTAACTGGTAAAGGCACCAAAATGTATTTAGAATCGTGACTAGAACTGATCAAGAAGATGAGAAGTGAACCTTAAAATATGCTTTAAAGACATACATTCATTGAAAGCAGTCTAAATGGTGGTTTCTATAATTCTGTCTACCTCAATCGGGTGAAAAACTTTGAATATGTTTGCCGAACTAGAGAGAAGGGTAAATTAACTGGATAAAAGATGTAACATCTATCCCATCTAGGGATACACATTTAGAGTCTTTGTTGACATAGGAACCATAAAGTAGGCCCAACAAGCCATCAGCACCTCCGGCAGCATCATCTTACATGATGTAGTGCTACAGAGGTCCTATGTACTGGTCTACCTAAAAAACAACTGCAACTTGGCCTCATATATTTCCACTCAGTAATTGCAAATCTCCCAAGATGGTAAAACATCCAAAGTGTGTTATTGATCATCTGTGGCACCAACAGAATTATCCTAGATATTTAAAACCCCATATCACATATTCTTGTCTTGGATTCTTAACCTCTGCTTGAATGAGACCTCTGCTTGCTTAAGATAGAAAAAACATTCCTCATCATAATGAAAGTGCCTTTCAATCCTGAGAAAGATTAGAATTTAATATACTAATGATGAAGTAAATCAACACATACTACAGTATTTTTAAATATTTTTAGGAATAATATTATATGCGTTTGTTACTTAATACATCTTTAATGTCCAAAAATGTCTGACATATTAGTCAAACAAAAATCCAGTTACATAGTAAAGGAGTAGTGCCTTTCATAATAACTGTTCACACTGCTTTAGACGGTTTGCAAAAGGAAGCACAGATCTTTTTTAACTTTTGATAGAATGGTAGATTAAAGATGGTTTGTGCTATGTTATTGCTTTATTCTTCTGCCAGGAGATTTTTGGGTCTCACACCGCTAACAACATGGTAAACCTAATTGAAGAAATAGTGATAGATTGGAAAAATGTCATACAATTATTATTGTCAGTGGAACTATCAAGATGAGGCAAATTAAGAATCATAAGCCTAAGACATTTATTCACACATTTCAACAGAGTGTTCCAAAGAAATTACAGCATAGCGTAAAATAGCAGAATCACAGGCTGACCCAGTAAAACAGAGAGCCACTATCATCAGCCAATTGACTTTACAAGCATCTTGTAATATAAACAATGTTTAGAGAAGATGAAATCATAGCTAGTTCATGTTAAAAAACTGTTCTAACAATGACAACAACAAATAGCCTGAACCTCATAATTTGTCGATGGCAATATTAGGTAGTAAAACTTAGCAAAAACAATGATTGCTAAAAGAAAGTAGTTTACTGAAACCTGCTGCAAAGTAATCAACTGAAACGGCTTGAGCATTCGGTGTTTCTCTCATGAATCCTGCAGTAAAGAACCTCCTATTGCTCAATTACACTGATGATTTTAACATTATGTGCCTGCAAAGAAAACAGGTAGAGAGGAAAACGCAGAAGTAATTTGGTTATCTTGAAACCCAGTGATACAACTCCATTGTTATATTTCTAGATCGAAAGAAAAAAATCGCAACAATTGAGAAAAGCAGAAAGTGATGGCAAAAGTGTTAGAAGTAAATTATAACTAAAATAATCATTAAAGTCTACTTCTGAAAATGTCCAGAAAGAATCTTTAAGTAGTGCACAAAGCTTCCACTTGAAGGATTTCTTCAATAAGACTGTGTCATAATCATTGGCCAAATCTTCAAGTTCAGAACATAAAGAAAAGTCACATTTTATTTTAGTTACTATTACGGGGATAAAAAATCTTTGTAACTTGACCCTACCAAAAAAATATTTTGCTTCGCCACTGACCTTAGTTAATAGTGGGTACCTCGATGTTGTCACAAATGAGTGGTATTTACCTTGGGAAGAATCTAACAAGCATCTCCAGAAACAAACTGTTTCTACATTACAATGTCAAATTTTTCAATTTAACCAGCAACATTTTTTTTTCTCATCATTTAGAATGTTTATACTTTAAAAAATATTATCTTAGAGTAATTTAGACATAGTTTTTATCACATTCATCTTGTGCATACATAAAAAGGAAAATATAAAGAAAGTACATTGTCACCTGTGACTTTCTAAGTCCAACTCACCTAACTCACTTTTTGTCCATATTTTGCCAGACATTATCACCTTCTGTACCATGGAGAATATATACAATGCAGTATTTCGTAAAAGAATGCTCCGTGATGCTCTTCTATTTGGTCAGCAGGGAGTTTCTGACACACTGATGTTTGATGCTTCAAGGACAGTCCTGCTCCTCCCATGAAACGATGACATCATTCATCCTTATCTCGTTGCTTTGAATTTTCTATCATCTTTTCTAAGGATTTGGAGACCTCCCCTGCTTCAGTTCAGTTGCTTGGAGAATAATAGGCAATCCTTTTGCACATACCTTTCCAACAAATGTCACTCTCCTTTCATCTTGTGGGTGTGCACGAATGATATTTTAAATAATAAATTACACTTTTTGAAAATGTCTAGTTTATTCTTATTCCAAAGTCACATTTGACTTAGGCCTTGACTTTAGTCAGATATTAATTTTAACTCCCAGCCATTTGGCATTCTGTCAAAATGTATATTTGGTACAACTCTGCCTTTTATGAACCCTCTTGTTTGCCATCTCAGCTTTCATTGCCTACACTCTTTTTTTTTTATTCCAAACAAAATGTCATTAAGTTGAGGTCTTCCCCTCTCTCATGCTGCTCATAAGACCCAGGGGAGGCAGTCCCCACCCTCAGCTTCAAGGGCAGGCCTAACTGGTCTTAAAAAAATCCCATTCCCCTTGTTAGCGATTGATTCAGAAATTAATGTATTACCTAAATCTAGCCAATGAGATGTGAGAAGAGATTTGCTGGAGGTTTGGGGAAATGTTTACTTCTGTCTAAAAGAAATCTAAGGGCTGGGCACAATAGTATACACTTGTAATCCCAGTACTTTGGGAGGCCGAGATGGGTGGATCACCTGAGGTCAAGATTTCGAGACCATCCTAACCAACATGGTGAAATCTCATCTCTACTAAATACAAAAAATTAGCCAGCTGTGGTGGCATATGCCTGTAATCTCAGCTACTTGGGAGGCTGAGGCAGGAGAATCACTTGAACCCGGGAGGTGGAGGTTGCAGTGAGCCAAGATTGAGCCACTGCACTCCAGCCTGGGCAACAAGACCGAAACTCTGTCTCAAAAAGAAAAAAGAAAAAAAAAAGGCTGAAGGAAGCCTTTGTCCCTCTGCAGCTAGATATAAAAAGGAAAGTAGCCGCAACTGCTACCAGCAGTCATCCCATTGCCATGAGAGGAATTTGACTTACAATGAAACTGACATGGCCAATGGCACAGCAGAAGAGAATGACTAGAACCATTGATGACAACATTAAGTCATTGGATGACCCGACTCCAAGGTCTGTTCTATCTTTGATCTTTCATTTCTGTGAGCTAATCTTTTCCTTAAACGTTACACAGGTATTAAGATGCTTGTGGGTGTACACATTCTAATTGATATAAACTCATTCTTTTTGGTTGATCAGAATGATACTTTAGGCTAAGTCCCTTCATTGATTTCTATACACTAAGGGATCTGAAAGTATTAGCAAGACAAATCAGAAATTTATCTGATGCTTTTTCTGATTTTAGCAAGATGAGATCTAGCAAGACATCTGGATTGCTGAATTCTGCCATCAATATTTTATCTTGGCTGTACCAATTAGATGATCCGATTCAATATATAGCAAATTAGTCACTTAGGGTGATAGAGATAGGCCTGGCCTAAACATGCTTTGAATTTGAGAAGTTTACTTTATCTTCACCTCAGTGAACCATTGTTTGCATTATGCTTCAAGTTGTTGTGACTTTGAGTCTAGTGATGTCTACATGTAGCTTAAATAGTTGTATGAGGCGATGCTGACTTATCAACTTTTAAATCCAAAAACATTATATCTTTGTTTACAGTACATGCAAAATCATCTTTTACTTTCTGATTAAATTTGAAGCTAACATATTTTTATGATTGAATGACTTTTTGGTTCTCTAGTTTCTTCTTCCATGATTTTTTCTCTTTTTCTGGCTCTTGCATAGAGCAAATATTTACTGATTTTCTGCTATGTGTCAGAGATTCAGATTCAAAGATGAAGAAGACGATAAAGACCCACACCAGCCCTCAAAGCCTTATGGCCCAGAGGAAACCCAGAGATGCCACAAGAGAAGCACAGTGAAAAAGTGTAAGCCAAAGGCTGCAGAGAAGGACAGGGCAAATTATCTCCCTGCGCCCATGTATATATATTTTCTGTAAATCCTTTCTTAATGTGTTTCTTATTTGGACCAAGTATTTATTTAAATATTGATTATCTTCCCACCCTTGACTGTTCTCTCACCATATCTATTGAACAGAGGACAGTTTCTTCTAGACAGTCTCAAAAATGGCGCAAACACTTAGTAAAGATTGCATTCCATGCCTATCTTGCTCACTTGGGCCTTCATCTGCAGGTTTGGGGTGAGGACTGGTAAGAGACTAGAAAGTGGTCTAAGGACCCTCTGACAATGAATCTTTAGTGTTTCTCAGACATAACTCATAGAAATGTACCTCTCTGCTTGGTGGACACGTCACACATTTTTCCCTTTTTTCTTCTTTAAGATGAAAACTATGAGAAATCCATCATTCCTCTCCATTAATATAGGTAAATCCAGTGTGTAGTTTTCTTCTACTCTATTTTCAAAATTTCAATCACAGAAATAAAGGTATAGCACCTCACTTTCTGCTCTATCTAAAAGAGCATGAAAGTAAGTTATCCTTCCTATATGTAAAATTTTATTATTCTGATAATCATCATGGAGAGCGAAGACTCTTATTTTAATGGGCCTAGGTACCCTGACCTAGTTGGGGGCCTCGACTTCAAAATTCTTTGGGCGCTAACATTAATTATGTCTTACTTGCCCTTTTAAAGTGAGTCCTATGCTTTAAAATGCTACTTCATTTGCTATTATGTGTTCCTGTTCTTAACTGCAAAAATATTTCCTTAGTTGCCTTAACCAGGAATGAGCGGCGTTGGGGAGACAGGAATGTCAGTGCCCACCTCACTCAATGGGATACTTTCATACTTTAGAAAATCTTGGGATCAAGCATGAGCAAGCTTTGTAGTAGGAAGAAAGGAGCAACCATGGGTTGGAAATTGTCTTGGTGGGTACAGACAAGCAGATGAAGAAGGGGCTCTGGATGCTGGAAAGTGTATCAGTATAGTTACTGACACCCCTGGAACTAAGATTATCTTCTTAACTGAAAGCGAAGCATGAATATCCCTAACTGCATACAAGAGGAAAGAAAAAATAATGCAACTATCATTAATGAATTCCACACTATGTGACAAGCACAGTACTAGTCCATTTCATGTATGTATTAATCTTCAAGGGCTCCAAGGGCTCCAAAATGCCTCCTAGCTAGTGACTGGCAGAACTGGGAATCAATCCAGCACCATCTGATGCCAAACTTACTTTTAAATTATCCTTTTTAAAGCACACCTCTCTGTGTATTTATCCTTTTCCTGAACCTCAGGCAGCCATGTTTATCCAGCCCCTGCAAGTGTAAAATTGATGACATAATCATGTGATGGTGTCTATGGGACTATTACAGGAGGATTAGGCTATTATCAACAAATCGGGGACTAGTATTGTTTTATCAGCATGGGAGTGTTTTCAATTAATTTGTAATTAAATAAAGGAAGCAATTTACTGGGTCTTGGAGGAGTCAGGGCTGTGGAAGGTTTATCTCATCAGTCTCAGCTGTGCATTCCTCCTGCACCGGCTCATTGTTTAGGTCACAGCAGTGATACATGATCTGACCTATAGAAGTAATTCAATAAAACATCAATATTTTTCTTCCTTTAACCCATGGTGCTATGACAACTTGAGAAATCTGCCTTGAATAGCCTCCACCATGGGTCCGTCAAGAGCTATACCTCTAGCCTTACTGCTCTCTCAGCTACTCCTGCCAAAGAACCTGGCCGTCTTAGGAATGACCAAACTCGTTTTGTCTAGGGTAGAAAACAAATAAGCTTCATGGTTTCAGACTTGTTTTAAATGTCTTTGCACCTAAATTTTCTAGGCACTGTTTTAGCCTCTTTACACCCAAGATCTGATGCAATTCCCTCTTAATCATCTTGCAAAGTAGGCACTACTATCCCCATTGTATTGGATGAACAAGTTTAGGTTAGCTGATGGCTAAGACCGGGACAGTACCTAGTTCTGTAGCACTCTCAGGGCCCAGGGTTTTTCTACCTATCCTGCTTAGCTCAGGCATGCACAGACCATGGAAAGTGAAAATACAGCTGGTGCTCCCTGACAACCAGAGGATATTGTCATCATTTCTTGGTGAGCCCTTCTGTTATTTATACTATCTTAATCATTATCTAGTTATTCACAGAACTTGGCGCAAATATTTCAGTAAATATATGCAAAATAAGAATAATCACTATAATAATAACAATAGTGATGAGAACGACAAATTGAAACCTGACTATTTACTAGGTTCTAAGGACAATTCTAACTGCTTTACATATATTAACTCATTAAATCCTCATAAAAGTTTTGCAAGTTAGATACCTATTATTATACCCACTTTACAGGTAAAGGACATAGTCCTTTACTTAAAGTTACACCCTTACTTGTGGTGAAATTGGGTCTCAAAACCAGGAAGATAACAATTTTCTATGGTAGAGGTCTCCAAAGTGAAACATTACTAAAAAGTATTAAAATGTGTCATTATGTTTACTATTGACGGAAAAGTTATTATATTTATTATTTATCTTTTAAATATCCACTTATAGTTAAAACACTGTTTGGTATCAGTATCCTTGCTCAATCCAAATGTCTGGTAGTCACATTTAATATGCAAGAAGCTCTAAGGAAAGAATGCTAATCCCCCTCACACACCTGGGTGGAGTGATGTATACGCTCACTATACTGTCAGCTGACTGTAGTTTACTTGGACTTGGTTTAGTTGCATACACAAATTATAATATCTGCACTTATCTCAATCAACTCTCCTAAGGTGGACAAGTGGCCTTAAAAAAAAAATGACTCCTCCAAGGAAACTTGGGTTTGAATATAGTTCCCATAATGTAAGCATAAGGAAACAAGAAGAAAATGGCAGAGTTGACACTTCTTCACCCCAGAGAGATAGCCACATTACAAAGCACATCTAATCATATCTAAAACGCTATGGCTTATTTTTGGCACATAGAGATTGCAAAAAATGATTGAATCTTTTTGCACAAGATTCACAAACATAAGTGACATTAATTTACAAAATATATCATTTAATCTAAGTTAAAGTTCATGCTTCACAGAGTGCTATATAATTGTACTCTGCAAAACTTTTTAAATCGTAAGGCCACAGTCTTCTTAAAATAACAGACTTTTGAGGGAGATGCTGACGTTTCTTAAGCAGATTTGAGTTTTCTGGTTTTCCTTGGTTGCCATTCCCCACAGTGGACAGTAAATGTTTACAAACATTTTTTGCAGTTTCGACATTTGTCATCATCTTTCTTGAGATACAAATTTACTTCTTAATATTTCATCACCATCTTCATCTTTCTTGAGATACAAGTTTACTTCTTAATACTTCATTAAACTTGCACTCCCATTTTTAACTTTCTGCTTCTCACAAGGTTTACTACAAAGAAAGAAAGAAAGAAAGAAAGAAAGAAAGAAAGAAAGAAAGAAAGAAAGAAAGAAAGAAAGAAAGAAAGAAAGAAAGAAAGAAAGAAAGAGA
>NW_012106919.1:7729127-7738265 GCF_000951045.1 Mandrillus leucophaeus | reverse complement strand
AGTCTTGCAGAACAATAAAATACTTGGAGAATTATACCACACAAATAAATGACAAAATCACCATAACAAAGAAACTTCAGACGGCTCTCCCTGTACTCTCTGACAAAGTTGTTACGCTGTATTTTGGGCAGTTATTGCAGGGACACCTAACCAATGATTTTTCATGTTTCCACTTACTGTAAATGACTCTCTTTCACTGTCTAGTAGCTTTGAGCATCTCTTAAGTCATGGTACAGCCATGGCATAACCAGCTGTTATGCCAAGTGACTAGCTGGGCCAGTGGCAATGAAAACTTCTTCCCCCACCACCAGACCAAAGGTGACCTTGGCCACATGAGCCACTCTTGTCCAAGTGATTTATCAATAAGCAGATTGAATGCCGTCCTGGGAAAGACAATTTTGGTTACATTGCACCAAGAAGGGTTAGGAAAAGAGAAACAGATTATTGCTAGTATCCTTCCAATTTTACCATGTGTTAAAGTGAGAACTCTGTTTATTAATCAAGCTTCTCACATACTATTAAATAAGACTAACTGTGGCAGAATGTGGGAAGGCTGGGTGTGGTGGCTCACACCTGTAATCTCAGCACTTTGGGAGGCTGAGACAGGGGGATCAAGAGATCAGAAGTTTGAGACCAGCCTGGCCAATATGGTGAAACCCTATCTCTACTAAAAATACGAAAACTAGCTGTGCATGGTGGCTCACTCCTGTAGTCCCAGCTGCTCCGAAGGCTGAAGCAGGAGAATGGCTTGACTCCAGGAGGCAGAGGTTGCAGTGAGCCGAGATCACACTACTGCACTCCAGCCTGGGTGACAGAGCAAGACTGCCTCAAAACAACAACAACAACAACAACAACAAACGTAGAGGTCTACCAAACCCATCTTAGCCTACCTTAATAAAATTATAATATGTCACTGAAAGAAAACAAATCTGGAATAAATGGTAAACTTGACAGGATGCCAGAACAAGAGATGTCAACTGGGATTGTGCCAGGTAAACCAGGATATATAGTCACATGCCTTTTAAGGTCCCTTTCAAGCCTCAGTGACTGCAATCTGATGATAGCTAGGAGTCAAACAACTACACACCTTGTTGGAATTCCGAGACCAGATGTTGAGTCCCGAAATCACCTGAGTCTTCCTCATTAGTAGTCAACTTCCATCTATTCTTTCAATACTTATTAAGCCCCTGATTAGTAAGAGACATTAGGTTAGTTTCCTGACCTCAGAGAACTCACAGCACAAGAGGGAAATTAGGAAAGAAAGCCAGCAGTTCAAGTTCAGCTTACTGTTTTGCCCCATCTTGGATCTCATCACCATTTTTTGGTTTGTTTGTTTTCTTCACATTTTAAAATTAAATTCTTTATTATTGAGAAATTCAAATCAAAATCACAATGAGATACCATTTCACACCAGACAGAATGGCTATTATCAAAAAGTCAAAAAATGATAGATGCTGGTGAGGTTGTTGACATATTTTAAAAGTTAAGCTTAAAAGTATTATGCTATGTCATAGATATCACAAATGTATTTTCCAGTCTGACTTGTGATAGTCTTTGCTCAAAAAATTTGCTTTTCATTTTATGTAATTGTTATTCTATTTTTTATATTTTTCCAACTTTTATTGTAGGTTGAGGGAGTACATGTGCAGGTTTGTTACATGGATAGATTTTGTGTTGCAGGGGTTTGGTGGTACAGATTATTTTGTCATCCAGGTAGTAAGCATAGCACCCAATAGGCAGTTTTTTTATCCTCACTCTCCTACCATTCTCCACTCTCAAGTAAGTGCTGGTGTCTATTGTTCGCTTCTTAGTGTCTATAGGCACCCAGTGTTTAGATCCCATACTGCAAATGGCAGCATGCAGTATTTGGTTTTCTGTTCCTGTGTTAATTCATTTATGATAACGGTCTCCAGCTGCATCCACATTGCTGCAAAGGACATGATTTCATTATGTTTTATGGGTGTAGTATTCTGTTGTGTATATGTACCACATTTTATTTATTCAGTCTACTGTTGATGGGCATTAAGGTTGATTCCATGTCTTTGCTATTGTGAATAGTGCCTCGAAGAATATACATGTGTATATGTCGTTATGGCAAAACAATTTTTATTTCTTTGGGTATAAATGGGATTGCTGTCAATTTTTGTTTTCGTTGCAATTGCTTCTGGAGTCTTGGTCATGAAACCTTTGCTATGGTCTATGTCTGGAATGATATTTCCTAGGTTTTCTTCTAGAGTTTTTATAGTTTTAGACTTTACACTTAAGTCTTTAATCCATTCTGAGTTGATTTTTGTATATGGTGAAAGGAAGGGGTCCAGTTTCAATCCTCTGCATATGGTTAGCTAGCTATCCCAGCACCACTGATTGAACAGGGAGTCCTTTCCCTATTGCTTGTTATTGCTGACTTTGTCAAAAATTAGATGGTTGTGAGTGTGCAGCTTTATTTCTGACTTCTCTAACCTGTTACATTGGTCTATGTGTTTATCTCTGTACCAGTACCATGCTGTTTTGGTTACCGTAGCCTTATATTATAGCTTGAAGTTGGGTAGGGTGATGCCTTTGGCTCTGATCTTTTTCCACGTATTGTTTTGGCTACTCAGGCTCTTTTTTGATTCCATATGAATTTTAGAATACATTTTTCTAATTCTGTGAAATATATTGTTGGTAGTTTGATAGGAATAATAATGGATGTGTAAATTGGTTTGGGTAGTATGGCCATTTTAACACTATTGATTCTTCCTATCTATTAGCATGGAATGTTTTTCCACTTGCTTGTTTCATATCTGATTTCTTTCAGCAGTCATCCCCACTTTTTAATAGGTGTTCTACCCGTACACATTTACCTGGCAGAGTCTTTGTCTGTCTCGTTACCTCTGATGTATGCAGAACCCAGAGTAGTACCTGGTGTATGGTTAATTATTCAATAATATCAATTTAATGAACAAATGAATGAATGGATTTCTGACAGAGATAAACCCAGGTGACTTGGAACAGGCATCTAACTGAGATAGTAAGTCAAGGAAGTAATGGGTGAGCTGAGCTCAAAGGGCAAGGAGGATTCAGCAAGTTAGGAAGGGCAGGAAAGTGCTTTCCAGGCATTGAGGAATAACATGTGTAAATGCCTGGACATAGCAGACAGTGTTGCTTGGGGAACTGCAAGTTATTCTGAATGACTGGGAAACAGGGTGAAAGCATCGTAGGAAATGAAGCCATGGGCAGGACTGGAATCTGGATTGGCCTTAGTAATGAGGAAATAAGCCTATGGTCATAACACCCTGAAAGCGCTCAATATCATCTGATCTCGGAAGCTAAGTAGGGTTGGGCCTGGTTAGTACTTGGATGGGAATAATGAAGAAATAAGAGGTGATTGGGGATACCACTCAGAGATGTAAGCTGCTTTTCTGAAGATATGAAGCTCCAATTATACCCCCAAGACTCCCTGGTCTTGCTGAACAGTGATGCAATACAGAGAGGAACCTAGAATAAACTTAGCTGTCAACTCTTGGAAGGAAAAGGAATCAGACCATCCCAAGTTCGATGGTAGCGGACATTTTATGGAAAGACCCAAAGCCACATTTGCCTCAGTGCATTTGAGTCAGGAATGGTGGAGGGCCTGCTTTCAGGCACCCAGCCTCTGTCTGCAGAGAAGTAAATAGCTGAAGTAATTAAGTGACTAATTAAATGAAAGAGTGATGAAACTGATCTGAATTCTTTAGATTTTCTTTTCCCAGCATGTTCCTTGCCTAATTGCCTTGATTTTCCAGTGAATTGCCACCCTCTATGGAAGAAACCTTCACAACTTGAGTACAACTAAGCAATGGGAATTTTTTGCAAGTTTGAGTGAAAGTGCGCCTGGGGGAGGAAGAGACAGAGAGAAGGTGCAGAAAGCAGAAACAGGAAATGTCTGTTCTTTTGACTGCACCTTTATCTATACTATCTCAGAAACATCTCCAGAGCTTTTTCCTAGTGTTATCTCTTGCTTAGAATAGCATAAGAGTTTCCTTGTTAGAATTTTTCTCTCCACTGTCTAACCATTGCAATAGGGTTAGTTCTCAAAAAGCACAGTCCCATTACTAATTGCGTCCGGCTTCATCTCCCACCATCTCTTACTTTCACCCAACTCTCCCTGGGCCAGCCTGACCTAATTAGCATTCTCCAAACATACTCTGCACTTAAACACTTCCATATATATTTGCTTTTACCACTCCCTCTCCCTGCAATATCCAAATTTTGCCCACTTCAGAATGTAGTTTAAATTCTTTGAAAGTTTCTCTGATCTTTTAGCTAAAGGGGACCCATTCCTCTTCTCAACTTCCATGGCAGCTTACCTATACTTCTTCTCAGCACTTAACACTTCATCTTATATTCAGGCTGTGTATATAACAGGTTTATTTCACTTACCTTTCCTTAAAGTCTGTGCCTTACCCGTGTTTGTATTTCCTAGACTTTTCTATCCCAGTGCCTGACTCTTGTGGGAAGCCAATAAATGAATGAATGAGCCCAGGTGTCTGGAGACCTCCCTCTACCAAAGAGGTGTTTAAAGCTGATGGCATTTTTTAACAGAGATAGTCAAGCCACAGTGCATCTCTCCCCCAGCTTCTGGCTCATGTGGTACTAAAGTCCCCAGCTGCGCACAGCTGTGCCAGTTGGGGACCATCTTAGCATCTAGCTACATCTGCAAAATGAAAATACCCACGCACGGATGGGGCTTGTCTTACTGATTACTATTTTTGCTTTAAATAGTTGCATCCCTGGGAAGTCTATCCACATTTCTCAGGCTTCTGGGTGGGCTTCTGAGCATTAGTACCACTTGTTAGCTACAGTCTGAAGAAGTGCTTCGGTCTTTTTTTCCTTTGTTCCCTCCGTAAGAGAAATCCTAAGTCTCTGGGCCTGTGAATTTTCTGGATTCTTTGCAGAGAGTGGCTGGTGTTATGATGAGCATAGTGGGAACACCTGTTAGAGTGAAGGATTATTACTTAAACTGTGCCCTATTTTGAAAGAATTTTGTAAAAATTACAAAAAGACGTGTAGTACAATGGGAGGTAAGTGAGAAAATTAATGGAAAATATAAATAAGTGTAGAGCACTAAGGTGATTAATGATTAATATAGGAATGATTGATGTAAAACATGATGGCCATAGGATCCTCTATATTTGCTGCAGGTAGACTGCGGATCTGACTCCAGGCTTCTTAGAAACCAAAAATAAAAGAGGGAAAGAATGATATGATTGTCTATATCTTATCTCATAAACACTGTGATTATTAGAATAACAGTGTCTGTAAGATAAGAACAAATCAAGTGCCCAAGGGGAGCACCTCCTTCCCCATACCCAAAGAAAATTTTATTTTGTGAAGTCACCTACATGACGCAGAACACATTGTCCTTAGTAACACTGAAACACAACATAAACATGTAAAAAACACCACAGCTGAGTCCCTGGGCCAGATTGAAATCTGATGATAAGGAACTGCTGTAGAGATCAGTGGTTTTCTCCTGCTCCTTACAATTTCAGCCCAACAAACATTTTTAGAGCTGCTACTCAGTGTCAGCCAGGAGTAAAGGTTGCCAAGAGCCAGAGAACAGCAGAATATGCCAAAACCATCTGCATTTCCTCTTTTTTAGGAGGAATGGGTTTGTGGTAATCCAGTAACTCTCTCTCACTCTGACTCCTGGTGACTTGTGGGCCCTGTGGCATGAAACCAGGTGATGCCCAGAGGACAAGACAAAGGGGTAACTGTCCCACATGTGGACAGAATCTGCATATACCAAAGGTGGACAGAACAGGGCAGTGTTTTATATAACAATAAAGTTATTATAGCTCTTATGTTGTACATGAACTGGGGAAGGGGGGTAATGGTACGCAGATGAACCAGGTGCACACATCATTCTTAGAAAGCTCACAGTCCAGTAGGAACAGTTGGGGAAATAGCCAAAGACACCAGTGTCATGCAGCTGTCAGTGGGGAGCCTTTGGCTAGACATGAGCTTTCCCACCACAGCTCTCTCAAACACTCACATGATGCTCCACACCCAAGGATCTCTTTCTTGTTAGCAAATCCCACTTCCCCTGCTCAAGGAGAATAGGAGAACAGAAAGTACAAAAGCTCTAGCCAGGCCTTTAAGACTGAAGTAGACTGAGCGAGAAAGAACACTAAGAAATGAGGCCAGAGAGATTTCTGGGGCCAGGCCGCAGGGGCCTTGCAGGCAGTCGTAAGGACTTTCACTCTGAATGACATGGGAAGCCACTGAGAGATTTTGAACACAGCAAAAATATCTAGATTGTATTACTAAGGAATGCCTCTGGCTACTGTTGTAAGTACTCACTGTAGGGACGCAAGGGTAGAAACAGGGAAGGTAAGTAGGAGGTGATTTGGGATCATGCAAACGAGATATGAGAGAGGTTAGAGTGGCAATGGTAAGGTGGAGTGAGAAGGTAGAGCACACAGGATTGGGGAAATGAAAATCACCAAAATTGGGCTTCAAGAACATTTATCTGACATCAGGGGAAAGAAGAAAGAATATGTTGATTATGGGAAGAAATTGGAAGTCCTGAGAGACAGTGTGTCTCAGAAGTGGTCCATAAATCACCTATATTCAAATCACCTGCAGAGCTTAATATACAGATTCCTGGGTCTCCACCCAGAGCTACAGAATTGTAATAATCATGAAGGAATCTTTGTGAGGGCCTCACTAGGTATTCTTTTCCATGACAAAGTTTGGGAACCGCTGAAGTTCTTAAAATTAAAAATGAACGCAGTGTTAATTGATTAAACTTCAAGTTCAAAGAGAATATTTTGTAACAGATGGATATCAAAGCTCTTTTCTTCTTCTTCTTCTCCAAAATAATATTTGTCCTAGTCAGTTTTGGCCACTATAACAAAATGCCACAGACTGGGTGACTTATAAACAATAAAAATTTATTTCTCATTGTTCTGGAGGCTGGGAAGTCCAAGATCAAAGTGTCAGCAGATTCAATGTCTTGTGAAAGCCCATTTCTCATAGATAGCTGACTTTTCACTCTAACCTCACATGGTAGAAGGGGCTGGACAGCAATCTGGTCTATGAAAGAACTAATCTCATTTATGAGAGCTCCACCCTTATGATCTAATCCCAAAGGCCCTACCTCCTCATAACATCACCTGGTTAGTGGGGGAATGTTATAATTTTAACATGTGAATTTGGAGGAGATATAAACATTTGGTCTATTGCAACACTATTTAATAGTAATACTGGAAGTTTGGTATATATACTATGTGCTAGATACAGTCCTGTATAATTTACCTAAGTACCAGGGAAAAATTGTGACAACCTCATCCCCACTTCCATCCCTCCTATCTGTGGATGCTAACAAGTGGGTGCTAACAAGTGGATCCTAACAAGTGGATGCTAAGAAGAGTCCTTTGCTTGTTGAGTGGAGCCATGGGTATTGAGCTACCGATTAGAGGCTGAGAGGGTGCAACAATGCTCTGCATAAGAAAAAGTATAGAGAGAAATTCTGGGATGATCTGGGATGGAGCCAGAGCCTCAGCAGAGCATGGGAGCCAGGGAAGAAAGGAAGACCTAAAGGCTGACCCTGAGGAGAGCTGGAGAGGGAGGAAAGGTGAAGTGGCAAGGACCCAGAGAGGAGCTCCTGGGAATTAGCAGAGATATTTAAACAGGATTATAAGAACCTTTCCCATATAGCCTGTGAAATAAGTGCTTTTCCCCACTACCTCCCATCAAATTCTTATCAATATTACCTGTTAGATCTGTTTGAGGGATGCAATGACGTGCTTGGTTCTGCTGTGAGGTGATACAGGCCAAGAACAGAGGCTTCCCATTTACCTTCAGTTTGCACCCCACCCACTCATTCAAGCTAATCCAACTCCACGGAGGTTGCCAACTTCACCCACATGAGACTGTCCTGCTCACCTCCGCGTTCCCGCCCATTGAGCTCCTTGTGGCATTCCCAGAGTCTGTGTGGTAACTTTATTGACTCAGTGTTTTCCAGGTCGAGAATCTGGAATTAGCATAACCTTTAACCCACAGCAGCTGCTGATTTATCACAAAATCTGTTAGAGTCTCTTCCAGATGTTGACGTTTCTGACATGAAGCCATTTAATTTGAAATTGGCTTAGCTGCAAAATTAGGTTAAAGATTTTTATAGTCACAGTCTAAGGCGGAAATTTTACCCTTCTTATAAACCCAAGGTGTGAGTGGTACAAAGCACAATTCAAAGATGATTAAATTCCAGACCACTCAATGTTACAGTGTATCTGGAAGAAGGCTAAAGGGTGGGAGGCAAGATGGGTTGTTCTTGCCTGGGGAGTCATGATTGAGCTTCAAGGATGGCTGCCAGATCTGTAAAGAGACTGCAGATGTGTGGTGGCCTTGAGGTAGCTCAGATGAGAAGGGGCAATCCCCCACAGAAAGAAGGAGCACATACATTTTTTGTTCTCAACTCTATACTGAACTCCAGGAATCACTGCTGATGCTTAAATGCCTGACAAATTAAACTTTCCATCGTTAGGTTGTCCTGGGTACTTGTCGGAGTCTCTAACCTACTTAGTGTTCTGGAAGAGTTTCAGAGCCCCCACCTGTCCTGGAGCCCTGCCAGGAGAAGGTGAGTGGTAGTGGCTGTGGCTGTGAGGGGCAGTTAAATGTGTTGGAAGGAGACCTTACTCAGGTTTCACCAGAGAAGTGGGCATTTGAGGAAAGGATGATGAACATGCAGATGAAGCAAAGACCAAGGTGGAAAGCATCTCGATCTGGCCCCCGAGTGCCCCTCCTACCATGATAGTTCGCTGCCAGCCTCCACGTAGAATCAGAAGCTCAGGGGAGGCGAGACCAGAGAAGGCACAACCCTCTTTGTATTTAGTGCTTTAAGAGAAACGTGAGCAAAATGGAACACATTTGGGGACAGAGGTGGCTGGAAGAGAGAAGTCTTGGCTGAAATTTCAAGAGAAGTGGACTGTAAGGGGTAAACTATGTGACAAACTTTTTAAAACACCAATACCAATACTTTTTGCCAATGTGAAAAGGCAACGTGACCTGTTCTGTGAGCGACACAAGACGTCAGAGTTCAGCAAATGGCAGATACAGAAAGGTGAATTCCTAGGTACCTTTCTAAAAGGAAAGGGAGGGGAGGGGAGGGGAGGG
>NW_012106919.1:7688771-7729055 GCF_000951045.1 Mandrillus leucophaeus | reverse complement strand
GAAGGGAAGGGAAGGGAAGGGAAGGGAAGGGAAGGGAAGGGAAGCCGTCTCTGTCTCTAGAACTTCTAGAACTGCCTGGATAACCTCTCAACAAATGTACCAGATGGGGAGCAGGCTAGAGCATTGGATGGGGATTTTCTTTAAAGGACCTTAGAGGTTCCTCAAATCTATGAGCCTAGACTCAGGCCTACTCTTAAAATGTTTTCTACCTTTTATGTGAAACTAAGCCTCTGGTTATCTGGTCATTTGATAAAATAGTAAAACTCTTCACTCTAGAATATTGAGAATATGCGAAAGGTACCATATGGTTAGTGTTTTGAATCTTTCAGAATGACAATTAGTTCCTAAAAGCAAAATATGTGTTTTTCATTTAATTATATTAGGGGACATGTTAGGCAAATTACGCAGACTGAAAGAATTGGATAGTGTGGATATTTTAAAATATTTGCCACAGCTCTACTGCCAAGGAGGAGTCAGGTTTCTAATTCTTTCCACTTTGAATGTTTTGCATCTGGATTTATTTATGCCGGGACAAACGCTCACTTCCTGACCCACAATTCTTCATGGTAACAATGAAGCATCCACCCAGGACAAGCATCTTCACCTCAACTTTGGTCAAACTCAGGACTCAAAGGTTCTTTTAATGCAAGGGTTGAATCTACAAGACTCTACCATTCTTATAGACTGCACACAGTCAGACTATTGGAATTATTTTTTTAATTAAAGCAGTGTGATGAAAGTGTTGATTGTAGGGGGAGTCACTTATTGTCCAGAAGTATTATCTGCACTGCCAAACATCTGGATTTGGTGAAGAAACATCTAAGTGGTTCAAGTGAATTTTTCTTTTTCATTTGGATGTTTTGGTGTCATGTAGACTCAGCCTCAGTCAAGACTTGGAGGAAAAACCTGGCAGAAAAAGAACAGAATGACTTAATGCTAGCATAACAATCTTAAAAGAATAAAGATTTTTCGTTCATGATTGCCATGATGCAGGAGACACTGGAAGAAAGCCATTCTTCTAAATAAGTCAGAGAGTAATAACCAGGTCACAGAAAATAATGAACTATGCCCCTAGACCTCTTTCTCAATTCTGGCAAATGAGTGGTAAAGTGGTATCAATGGTACAAAGTAGGATAAACTGTAAATCAGGTTAGCAGATATTTGGAAATCCTGAATGCATAAAGTTTAACCAAAAAAAAAAAATTACCTACAATCTTGATCATAAATAAAACATATATGAAAGAAACCACTTCTAGCATTTCTGAAGACTAGTGAGGAATGGACAAAAATCCCAGTAATTGGGCTAAAACTAAATACTATTAGACCAAGCTAGGAAAGGAGGAAAGTGATTCTGAACATTATTCTTCATTAAAAAAAGAACTCTTTAACTGTTGAGAATGGATAATCCCCACACCCCTGCAGGCCTCTTAGAGGCTCAAGAAAAGGGATAGGAATAGGCATGTGCACTGTGAATGCATTTCCATCAGGATGAGACTCTCAAGGTTAGAAAATTCAATTGGTACTGAAGTTGTACAGCTTTATCAAAGCCAGGAAATTTATAATATTATTCCCTTTTCATTCATCCCCCATTCCTTGTCTTTTCCATACCATCTGCAGGTTAACACAGCTCTTTGTGTAACCTCTCCATTCATGATCTGGAAGGTGGGGACGTTGGGTGCTGGTTACTCCCACACCCTGCCCTGCCAATTGCACATAACTTCTTGAGGCCTGTTTCTTCATCTTTAAAATGAGGATGTTAAATAATATTACTTTAATCATAGCATCCAGAAACAATAGGCTAGTATCCATAAGAACTAATAAACTGTTAAAGAAGCAACATGTGGAATATTTAATTGCATTTGCAAAGTGATATTTCTGACCAAGTGGCAAGGGCAACCGAGAACCTAAGTGACATCACTGAGGCCCAGCATTGGGCTATGAAGTAATAGGTAAGGAGACATGAGGGAACATACTAGACCCAATGTTCTTTAAAAAATATTAATGGGACATGTAGATTATACCAAGCTAAAAGAAACAGACCCCAGTGTGGGCAGGCAGTTAACACATGAATGATATTAAGAGATTATAGAAATATGGGTGGGAAAGAATGAAATGGAATTCAACTTGGAAAAATGCAAAGTAATGTATTTGGGAGCAAATAACCAGAAACACATGAGTTTGCAGTGTTTTATGGCAACAGAAGTAGCTGGAGACAGAATCATCCTGCCAGTGAATGGAAGATGGATAATTTCTGCATCCCTAGGGGAGCACACACTTGGAATTCTGAGTTCAAATCTTCCCCTTCAAAACTAAGAAATGAGGAAGAAAAATTAAAAAGGGATCAGGAGAATGCCAAACTAATAATTAGAGAATTAAAGATGGTTGATTTAAGGTGAGTTTTTAAATTTCACAGGATGGGCTGGCGGGTATCAGGCTGTGACAAGAACGTAGAACATTGTAGATCAAGTTTAAAAACCGGTGTGAAATTGGGGAATATTAGAGAAGGGGGTGGTCTTAGAAACCTACTCCACCACCACCCCTGACTCCATGTTACAAATGAAGCCAAGATTCAAAGAGTTCAGAAAAGGATGTCATTTATTAAAGTGATTTCTTAAACAATAGAACTGAATAGGAAACCTCAGGGCCTCTTGGTTATTGCACGCCTAACCCAGTAATCTCTGAATGTGGCATCACTTTGATGTGTTCTTGCCTTTGAACATGAATTCATTCTGCCCTTGTGCTGGTTCCTATCCCCCAGGGTCCTCTGCCTGATCCTCTGTTTTCTAAAGATTACCCTCCCAGGGCCCACGCCATCACCTATAACATGAGCTCCTTTTTCGCCGCACAGGGAAGGTTCATGCACACAGCCTGGCTGCTGGTGAGCAAGCCCATTTTAGACACGTCCCTCCTTCAATCAGAATTAGTTTTCCCTCCTGACTGTCCTCTTAGGCCTTTTCCATTTCCACTAAAGCAATGATCACACTGGGTTACAAATCTGTTCATGCTTCCATACCTGACATCTGAGGGGAGGAGCAGTGTCCCAGTCATCTTCACATCTCCAGCATTTAGTTCAAGGCCTGGCATAAGAAAATGTCTTCTCATGGATGTTAAATGAATGAAATATTCTGTTTTCTTCCTATCACTCACTTGCAAACCTATGTTTCAAGACAGAGATTTTGGGAGGCTATGTGTAGCGGTGGTGTTAAAATGTGACATTATTCACTACTTTCAGACACTTAACACCTTCAAGGCAGAAGTCTTTTGCAGAAATCAAACCTAATCAACCCATCAAAATGTATTCACCCTCCCATGAGCACAACTGATTAGGCAATTCCATCATTTTGCTTTTTCTCAAATGTGTTTTATATTTCACAATATATTTCTCCACTAAAGGCAGATTCCATAGTGAAACAAATCAGAAACATTTGGTGAAACAGAAGTAACTTGCTTTTCTTTACTGTCCTGCATATTATGGATCTCAAAGCTAGGGGTCACCTAATTTGATCTCAGAACCCTTTTCTCATCTTTTAATATATTAGCTTCAGGGAGTCATGTTTTGTGGAAAACATTTCGAAATATGTTGAGCTTTCTAGGCAGGTGACCATGCCACATGTTCTTGTAGTAGTATAAATAGCCAAGGCTTACTGTGTGTCAGACCCTGATGCAATACTTTATGTGTATTAACTCATTTAATTCTCATAACCTTCTAGGAAGAGCTATTACTCTTACTTTACAGATGAAAAAACTGAGGTATAGAGAGGTAAAGAAATTTGCACACCATCACATAGCTAACAAGTGGCAGAAGCAGAATTTGATCCCAAAACTTTGGACTCTAGTGCCCAGTACTTTAAGATAAAACCCCATTCCCTATAATTGTCATCCCAAGTTGACCCCTGGGTGCTGTGGACTGATTCCCAGCCCTTATGGCATGAAACCCATTTAAATATTTGAAATATTTCTGTGGCTTCTCTTCTCCGAATGTTCCACTAAAATCTACACTCATTTCTCAAATAACAAAGTCTGAAATTCTTTCTCCTTCTCGATGATTGGCCTCTGATACATGGAATAGATCTATGTTCTCAGTAATTTTAGGTCTCAGAAGTAATCCAGCCAGCCTGATGTGGTTTAACTAACACTAAGAACAGTAAATAATTTCTTCTCCCTAGAAACACATTAGGTGTGGGGAGTCTTATTTCTATGTTTATCTATTCAGGGTATCCGTATTATAATATTGGCTTATGTTTAGCTAAATAGTAACTAAAACCCAAGGTCAGCAAAGCATGAATTTGAAAATATTTCACAAAAATTTTAACTTTTGTAAATGACAGAAACAATTAATGAGCAAAGACTGCCCTTAGCTAAATGTCCCCACTTAGGCAAATCTGCAAGTATCACATGGGCCTCACTCAGGACAATTCCTGTCTCCCATTTGCACAGTTATGATGGTCAGTAACCAGCTGGCAGATGTAACCAGCCCTTTCTGAAGGGAATCATGAGGATACCAGTTATGGCCTGGGAAATGGTTATATAAGAGGAACTGCTTTTAATGAGGCTGCCACTGACTTAATATTAGAAGCAGTGTGGGAGACAGGATGAAAGAAGGAAATTAATAATTTTTTTAATTTTTAATTAAATTATACAGATACAAAGAAACATGAGTACAGCCCAGTGGACACTCAGAAACATAGCTCCCTCTCTTGTTCCACTAGAACCACTTAGTTCAGAAAAGCAGATTGTGAGTGGTCCATCACCTATGTAGAATGGTCAGCTCTCCACTTGAATGGGAACTTCCTCACTTGACAGATGGGGATTGGGTGTCTGTTGGCTAACATTTTTCCTCTAATTACTAATTATACCAGAGAAAGGGGCTTTATGAACAGAGTCCTGGAAATGTGAAATTTGATCAGTAGAGATTTGCAGTGAAGATGGAAGATTGATGTGTGACGTCAGACAGCTGGCCAGGAGGCCCATCAGGCAAGGAAGCTAGCAGCTGCTTACAGAGGATTTGAGAGGGTGGAGGCAGAATCCAGGAAGGGGGGATCAAAAATGGATCTTGGAGAGGAAAGATAAGGAGAACCATGTTAACAATTTTGCTTCCCCCCTTCCCCTTTGTGTCCTTTCAGATAAGAACACATTAATCCTCTGAGTTTGAGGTTATGTCCAACAGGTGGCAAGGCCTATTCCTGCACAGGAGACAGCTGCTGGGACTGAGGGAAGATGCCAGAAAAAGGGAGCTTCAGGTGGGAATCTGCACAGTGCAATTAACCTTCACCTTGAAACACACCGGACTCCACTCCCACCACTCACAAAGGAGAGCACAATGCTGAAGGCCAAACACTCAAAGCATTTCCTAGGGCAGGGATGCTGAAAGGGTCATCCAGGGACCAGTTGCAGCAGAATCCCATGCCCTTCTGTTTGACAGTGCGGATTCCTGAACCCCAGCCCAGGCCTCCAGAGTCTGAATATCTGTAAGTGGAGTAGTCCCCACTGCCAGTCACTTTCTCTTACATCATCCCATGTATTTTCTTCTTCACACCTAAACCGTGATCTGAAATGATATCATTCATTGACCTGTTTTCTGCCTTCTCCACATTAGCGTATGCTCCCAAGGGGTAGGAACCACCTTCTCAGAACAGTATCTGGCACAGAGAGGAGCTTCATAAATAAATCAATGAATAGGTGAATTGAAGAGAAAGAGGGAGGAAGGGAGGAAGTTCAGAATGGCTTCCCTAATTAATAATAAAGCTGAGCTGAACCCAGTTCCTACATCCTGGGGATCTTCAGGGAGTAGAAATCAGGGCAATAGCCAAAAGAAAAGGAGGTTGCTGCCCATCAGGCATTAAAAACACCAACATAAAAGACTGAGGATTTCATATGAGTAATGAGCCCTTAATGTTCCCACATGCACCCACCCACACACACCACAGACTCCTGCAGGGAAACACATTACCACGTCCAAACACAAAGACCCCACCGGCAGCCAGGCAGTTGCACCTTTGTCTCCGGAAAGCCTTTAGTGCACACCTGTCATTATTCTGAAGTTGCCCCTAAGGCATCAATATGAGACAAACATTGACCCCTTTAATTGTATTTAGTTTTTAAAAAATATTGTTAATTTTAATTTTTCTGGGTATGTAGTAGGTATATATAATTATGAGGTACATGAGATGTTCTAATTTGGGCATGCAATGCACAGTAATCGCATCATGGAGAACGGAGTATCCATCCCCTCAGCCCTTATCCTTTGTGTTACAAACAATCCAGTTACCCTCTTTTAGTTCTTTTAAGCCACCCCGAATTTTAGAACAACAGAAATTAAGGCACTAAAAGTAATGATAGTTTGCACAAAGACAGAAAGTGGGGAAAAGTCTAAAACCTGGCCTTTTGGCCTCATAAATCAAGTGTATCTTCCAACCTTACTGCTTCCTGTATTTTCTTTGATGCTTATTCTTGAAACAGCTATGTGCTGTTTAGGCTTATTTTTGTAACTGGCAAGAAGGAGGGAGGATGTTAGCGTCATACCATGCTCAGTAACACACGTTAAACTTAATCTTCCTGTGACCCTTTTTTCCTACTTTTATACAATAAGGTTGGTAGTATTGATAATACTATCTAAGGAGATGACTAGAGCACTCACAAACACAAGCTAGTGCTCACAAATACAGAATATTAAAATGTAGCACCTTTCTTACATACACATATAATGCTTTCTTATACTCCTATTCTATTAAATCAGTCTTTCAAATCCCCACCCCCTTGTAATAAACATAGCCTTCTACTGGTTTGAGTCTTCCATAAATGGGAGGCTCAAGGATCGTGGACTCTAGGATCTGGCAGGGCTCCGAAGAATCACACAAGTTAAGTCCTCCCCTCCACACTGTCCTGGACAAGGCAACAGAGGTCCAGAAACTTCACATGGCATGGGAAGCGACATGACCAGTATTCCTGTTTTTTGCTTCCAGGACTTTCCATAGGAACCCCAGTGTTTGGCATAATAACTTGGAACACTGAGGCAGGACTTGGTGGCATACCTGATATTTGTCCTCTTCACTATTGACTGATTAGACACTAAATCCCTATGACCCCGAGGCTTTCGACATCTTTAGAAATGTCTGCATGTTCTTTTGTCACTACACATATTCCTTCATCCTTAGGGGAGCTATACCCATATAGAAGCAACCAGAGTCATGGTGGTTATGAACACAAGGGGGTTATAGGGGACCCTTACTAGGACGGGTGTGGAGAGCTGAGTGGCTGAGTTTGCGCTTGCTCCTCCCAAGAAGTTGTGTAAGAAAGACCTCCCTCTCTAATGGGTTGGAGAAGGAAATTTGAAGCCTTACTCCTGGGAAGGTGACGCTCACTCCTATAGATGCTGCACTGGCCTCTTTCACAGCAGCTCTGGGAGGCATCATTGTCACAGCTGTGTCAGCCCAGCATCAGCACAAACCAGGAGATTACGAAGAAGCAGGCCATAAACAGGTCCTCTCCTCTCATTTGCCAAGGGAAGAAAACTGACAGGCATTCCCCAGTGCAGGGCAAAGGAGACATCAGAAGGCCACGTGCAGTGGCTCACTCCTGTAACCCCAGCACTTTTGGAGGCTGAGGCAGGAAGATCACTTACACCCAGGAGTTCGAGACCAGCCTCAGCAAGACCCCATCTCTACAAAAAATAAAAATAAAAATAAATTAGCCAGGAGTGGTGGCACATGCCTGCAATCCCAGCTACTCAGGAGGCTGAGGTGAGAAGGATCCCTTGAGCCCAAGATCAAGGCTGCAGTGTGAGTCATGATTGTGCTACTGCACTCCAGCCCAGGCAACAGAGTGAGGCCCTGACTTAAAAAAAAAAAAGTCAACAACAGTAAAAAAGTGATAAGTCTAATGTGGCACCATTTTTCCATTGAGCTGGAGAGCTTTGACAATCATGGAGCTGGGCTACCAAGTTTGTTGTGTTTTAGCTCTCAAATATTTTTGAGAGCTAAGCAAGATTCAAGATTATTATCTTTTTACGAGGTTAGAATGACTAGGAGTGTCTTTCCCCCGTCTCCACTCAGGAAATTCCTCTTCATTCCTTGCAATTCAGCTCATTGTTAAGTACCTCTGGGATGCATTGTCAAATTCCCCTACGCAGTCTTCTGAAAGGAATGAGTCTCTTTCCTGTGTGCTCCCACAACACTTGGCATACTCTCAGTGACAGTGCTGTCCAGTGGGGTGCTAATTATTTGCTTTTCAAGGCTATTTCCTCAAACTGTGCTTCTCTCTAGAGCAGGGATCAGGTTTCCTTTATCTCTGTAGGCTCTTCTCCTCCTTACCCACCTACCTTTAACCTCCCTACCTCCAAATCTGGTTTTAAAGTCTGACACATCAAAGGTACTGAAAGAACAGGAGAAAGAAATAAAAGAAGGAAAGTTAAGTAGCTTACCCAAAGTCACACAGAAAGTCAGCATTGGAGTTCTGACATTTACTGCAGCACTCAATTCTAAACTAGGCTGTCATCAGGCTGATTTGATGGTTCACAAAGAGTGATATATTTTTAAGAATGATTTTACTGCTAAAGAAGTGAAGAACATGCAGCCCAGGCCAGTAACTTTTTAAGTATGATTAGATGATGGCTTATGGGCTCCATCTAAGCTTTAAATCAGGATCATTTTCAGGTCTAATGGAAATTACATGGTGGCTTTGGCTTCACAGGGAAGGAACTTGGAGCTAATCAGCCTCAGGAATGCCACCATCTGAGATGCCAGGGCAAAAACAAAGAGATGCCATCGATTAAGAGTCTCCGTCAAGAACGTTCCAAGGCTGCGAGGCTGCTGAGATGAGATGGGACTGGAATCCTAGCCACAGGCTTAATTGCTTTGGAAGAGGCCACAGCTGTTGCTGCAGGGAAGAGCAGGCAAAATCCTGTTTTCTTACTTTCAACTTTCTGCTGACCTTGTTAGAGATTCGTTTCTGAGCTGCCTGATGCCCATGCCTACCTCGAATGGTATTTCTTCAGTGTCTCGTGTCTTGCCTTTGCTTTTCCTTCTATGCCAAGCACTTAATGTAGTGCCCGAAATGTAATACTCACTCAAGAAATACCTGCTTGATTATTTAAGCCACCAGAAGAAGAGTTTTAATAGCAAATGACAGTTCCCTGTCACCCAAGAGAGGTACCCCTTTACTTTTTGAACCAAGATTCCTCTTAGTCCTTTCACTAGAATACAGGAACATGAAGAAAGGAGAAATAGCATAAAAAACATTGGAATTTTGTCCAGTCTATGCCTGTGTCTGCATCAAAACTTTCCACCCATATTCCATGACCAAATCAATTGTTTTTGAGACTTCTTTCTTTTCCTCTTGTAAATGACAAGCAATCCTTGAATAACAAATGACTTGTCCCACATTTGTAAACTCTTCTGGCCTTTGAAATAGCTAAAATGACCTAAGGTCTAACAGAAGAGTGGCATGTATGGACTTTGCCAGAAGTTGGACCCATGGGGTAAGATCTAGAGAGTTATTGGCTTAAGTGGTGTTAAGCAGCCTATGATTGGAAAATGAAATGAAATAGAATCCCCTCACAGAATCAAGAATAGACAGGCCTCATCCTAAAATAAACAGGCCAAAGAAGCATGGGTGGCAATGGCCTAATCCTCAAACCTGTTCTTCCCCCTTTATTTCACTTAGGTTTCCAAACATTTGTTTCTGTCTTCTCTGTAGCCTTAGATCCAAACATGTTTTAAGACTTTCTGCTTTTAACATTAAGCAATCTGCTGAACTCCTTTTAAAACTCAGTACAGTAGGAAAAAGCGCTGGTTCATAATGAAAATTTTTGATGACTTTTGTTCTTCTTTGTTGTGAAAGGATTTCTACCGCTTTATACATTTGGAAATTGAGGTCATCTTTTCCTTGTGGATAAAAAAAATACACTCTTTATTATATTGCATAAATAATGTTTTTGCATTCACTTCACCAACAATACAAAAATATTTTCTCTCTCTCCTCTGGAGCAAAGAAAATGATTGGTTTCACCTCAGTCCTCTGAGTGCTGCGGGAACACCAGTAGTTCCCAATGCTTTCCTGGACATGATACAGTGGAAACATAAATAAAAGAAATATATTCCTCAGAATTATGTTCTCCTATAAGTCTGCTACATAATAAAAATAATAATTAATAACTTACATTAATACAGCACTTTATAATTTACATCATTAATGTTTTGTCAATTGATCCCCATCAATGGAACTAACTGTAAATCATATGGTATAGATAGATTTTATGGATGACAAAATTTATCTTCTGCAAGCTTAAGCTGGTTGCTAGAGATACACAACTAAGCTGAACAAAATTAAAATTCACGTTTATTTTGGCCAGGCACATTGGCTCATACCTCTAATCCCAACACTTTGGGAGGCAGAGGCAGGAGGATCACTTGAGACCAGTGTTCAACACTAGCCTGGACAACATAGGGATACCGTGTGTCTACAAAAATTTTAAAAATTAGCTAGGTGTGGTGGCGTACACCTATGGTCTCAGCTACTTCGGAGGCTGAGGCAAGAGGATCACTTGAGCCCAGGAGGTCGGGGCTGCAGTGAGCTATGATTGTTCCACTGCACTCCAGCCTGGGTGACAGAGCAAGACCTTGTCTCCAACAACAATAACAACAACAACAAAATTTGTAATTCACATTTATTTTGTCATTCTGGAGATTTTTTCCCTATTATTTTCTCAACTGTGATAAAGAAACTTAAGAGGATACATGATGAAATAAGCACATGTTGCCATCAGTGTGTTCAAGGTGAGCAGGGAGTGGGAGGAAGAAAAAGGCTGTATTCCCAAGACGGTAGCTCAGATGGTGGTATTGTGTGGCATCATCTGGCCTATTGGTGGCAGCAGTGTTTAGAGAGCAAAGTGGATGCAGCAGGGCAGGGAAGACACAAAAGGACAGATACTTGCTCCCTGAAATGTTTGATAGTTAGACTTGGCCTCAAAAGCACTGGAAAACTGATATTCAAAGCCTGTCTTTCATCGTGTCTCAAGTCTCTGAGATCAACAACGTCAGGGTTCTGACTTTCTACTTCTAGTTTGGGATATTGCTTCAATATTCATTTACAGCTGCCACCTCCTTCTGACAGAGCCTCATGGATGAAATGAAAAATGAAGACTCCAGCCATTTGTGGTTATTAAAGACTGTGTAGTACCTTTTACAAGAATTGGGTGATTAACATTCACAATCTTGGCCTATTTCCAACACAGAGGAAAGAACTGTGCTTCCTCATTGCCTGCATGCCCTGCAATTTCCACTGGGTCTATTGCACAGAATCACAGTGGAGGGGTGTAGACCCTGGTGGGTTGGTCAGGGTAAAGTTGTTGTGAAAAACCCATTCTTACCGTGTTTTAATTTAGCACATCTGAGGACCACCTGGATGCAGGAAACCAAATTTACTCCTGCCTTCAAAGGAGGGGAGAATCAAGGCTTTAGGAATAATTTACTTCAATCAATTTCAACTTCACTTCCCTGGGCTGTTTTGTAGAACCAACACCTTTCTCCTCACTGTGAAAGACTCTGACCCTGGACAACAAGCAGATGCATTTTTCAGAACACCTGGCAATACCTACCTATAGAAGAGGCTTCACTCTAGGCTCTGACTGGCAGTTTTAAGGCTAAAATATTATACCCATATTTTAGTTTCTTTAAAATATATCCTCTTAGAATTTCTCTAAACAGTAATAAATAACTTACCAAACAAACAGCCAGATGACTCTTAAATTATATATGCAAGTGTACAGAAAGGGAAAAGAGAAGGAGAAGCAAAAGAGAAATTGTGTCAAGCTTGGGACTCACTCAGATATCACATGTTTTGAATTTCAAATCTTCTGGTATTTCAGTTTGCATATCTTTGGCAAAAAAAAAAAAAAAAATTGAATCACTCTTAGTGTGACATATTAAATGCCTTACTGGACATCAAGCATTACTTAATGAGTGACCTGAGTTGAGTCTGAAACAGTGCAAGGTTCAAACTATTCAAGGTTCACAAAGGGAAAACATTATGTAGAACGGGGGTGGGGAACTAAACATATTCCTAGGGATAAAGTAACCCCTTGGCTATAGTTAGTAAAGTGTTAACAGAAAAGCAGATGCAACCCTAAAAGATTTTGACTTTAGAAAATACATGTTCACTGGAGGAGATTTTCATTTGTTTCTTTAATAGAAAGACAATAATAAGAATTAATGGTTATTGATCATGCAGTTAGCTCCCTGGGCTTTTTAATAGCTAATATTTGTGAAATGCATACAGCGTGCACGTTTCTCCTCTAATGATAAAGAAAGTTGTCAAGTCTATGTTAATTTTATTGCTGTTAATAATATTTTTGAGAAGTAAGCAAATGATGTCTAATTTTCTCAGTCAGCGCTCTGCTTCATTACTTAGTAATTTTTTCCTTTTCATAAACTTCTAACTAAAATATCTCTGTATGTCACTTGGCTGAGTTTTCACCAGGACCACAAAATCATGTCCACTTCAATAATTTTGTTCTGGCCTTGTTCACTTTTACCTGTGCTACTTCCTCCTCCTCCTACCAATGTCTGTTTCTTTTTCCAGTTTGCTTTATTGCATATCCATTAAATACAAGCAACTATCTGCAAAATATTCCCCCTCATCATAGGCTCACAGTAAAACAAGCCCACAAAGAACTAAAAAGTAGAGTAGAAAACTTTGAGCACCAAGAAGAGGCCTATGAGACATTATTTGATATTTTTCCTTTTCACTATTGACTAAAAAAAGATGTAAGCACCTTTGGTTGTCTCTTCAGTGTCATTAGATTTAGTGTGTAAGGGTTTGCTCATAGAGAAGATCCTGTGTTCTTTTTATATTTCAGAATGATGTTTTTATCAAAGTTGGGCAGTCACTGGGGTCCATTCTTCCATGCAGTAAAGTTCCCAATAGTAATTTTAACGTTCTTAACTAAAATGAGATTGCAGCAAAAAAGCAATCATCTGAAATAAATACATCAAAATTCTTTTCACAAGCAATTAAATTTTTCTTGTAATTAATTCCTTCAACAAATACATTTTAAAACTGCAATCATAATGGGTCTCGTGAAGACTGAGTAGAGGGAAGGAAGGAGAGAGGCGGAAGGAACAATTTTAGACATGAAGTACAGGGAAGATCTCTCTTGTAAGAAGACAGCTGAAAAGGAAAAACTTAAAGAAGTGGGAGAAAAAGCCACAAAGATAATTAGACAAAGAGCATTTGAGGCAGGGGAAATGGCACCTGCAAAGGCCCTGTGGCAAGAATGTTTGTAACATGTTGTAGGAACAGAGGGAGGCCCATGTAACAACAGCTGAGCAGGCGAGGGGCACATAGAAGACCAGAAGGTCAGAGAAGCCTCAAGGGGCAGATCACACTGCACCATTAAGTCAGGATAAATATTTTAGATTTTGAGTGAGATGGAATGCTAGGTAAGGATTTGAGGAAGAAAGAAGATATGCACGGACATGCACTGACAAATTTTTAAAATACCACATTGGCTACAGAATGGATCATTAGGAAACAGGATGAGCATCTGGAAAGATAGTACAAGTCCAAAGGATAGAGGACCATGGCTTTGACCAGAAAAAATGCCATGGAGATGCTGAGGTGCAGCTGGAGTCTAGATGCCCATGAAGGAAGAACCAGGAGAATTGCTCTGGGTTGGATGTGAGAAGTGCTTGAAAGAGAAAAGACAAGTATGACTCCAAAGTTTTGCCCTGAGAAATTGGAGAAACATTTATGACATGAGGAAAAATACAAAAAAAAAAGAAAAAAAGAAAAACAAGGTGGAGGCCAATTCAAAGATAAAGAGTTCTATTTTGGGCAAGACAAATTGAAAATGTTTACTGATATTTAAACAGAGAAATCCATATATAGTTCAGGGGATACATTTGTGAGTCTTCAGTGAAGAGATGACTTTTAAAGCCGTGACACTAGAATGAGACCACCTGAGAGTGACTATAGTCAGGGAAGAAACCTAAGGACTGAGTCTTAGAAACTCCAACATAAAAGGAGATGCTGAAAATTAGAAGAAACAAGCAAAAAAGAAAGAGTAACCAGACAGAGAATAGAGTGACCAGAGCCTAAAAAGGAGTTGCAAAAGCCAAGGTAAGTATTTCAAAAGACCCAGGTCAAATATACTGACAAGTGAGGAAGATGAGGACTAAGAGGAGCACACTTAATTTGGCAATGTGAGGTCACTGCTGAACTTGGAAAAGGCTGTTTTGATGTGGGGGTTGACCTGAAAGCCATACTGGAGTTGGTTCCAAGGAGTCTGAGAGGGGAATAAAAGGAGCAATGAGGAGAGACTACTCACAGTTTCCTGTGAAGGAGAGCAGAGCTGGGAGGTCAACATGAGGTCAAGGCAGCACATTTTTCTAATAATGGAATACAGTATAGCTCATGTGTATGCTAATGTGAATAGTTCAGTAGTGAAGAAAAAATGATGATGTGGGGAAAAGGTGAAGGATTTGAGGAGAGATGCTGTATTATTTTGCTGGACCTGCCATAACAGAGTGCCATAGACTGGATGTCTTAACAACAGAAATTTATTTAATCACAATTTTGGAGGTTGGAAGTTCGATATCAAAGGGCCAACAGGGTTCATGTCTTCTGAGATCTCTCTGCTTGACTTACAGATGTCAGTCTCCTTCTGTGAGAAACAAATTCACCTGTCCAAACTCAAAGAATGGACTCAGAGACCCCGAGAGCCACGAAAGTGAGACTTTTTAATTATCATCTTGCAAGATCAGGTGTCTGATGGGCAGGCACACCCAGCACAGTTACAACAAGCAATTTATCCCCTAGTGCACAAGTCCCTCCCCCAGTTCCTCATAGGCTGAGTACTATGGGGTTACAATCTTCCCAGATGACACCTGTCGTTGTTGGGTTGGGGCTTTAGGTGTTTTTTGTTTGTTTGTTTTTGTTTTTCTAGGGTTGTCTTGCTGCATTTTGTTGCAGCCCACAATGCATTGTCATCCTAGTTAGCTCAGGGGCTCTTTAAGTGTTTGACTTGTTACCTAAGTAGTTGGGCAGGTTGATAAGAATAGACAAAGTGAGTTATTTTGCAGGCTAGTAAACTTTCGTCTTAGACTAAACTTTTTTGGTTCGGATGAGGGCAACTCAGGGGGTTGAGGTGGGGGGGCCTGACAAGCAGGCATCAACCATCCAAGAAGGAGCCTAGTATATACTGTTTTATCTGTAGTTTGCTGAGCTAAGATGATTTAAGGCACTTTGTCTTGGAAATAGACTACTGTATGCATTATTTCCTTCACTTCTGTCTTCACATAGTCTTTTTTATCTGCATGTCTGTGTCCTAATCTTTTCTTATAAAGACACCAGTCATATTGGATTAGGGACCACCCCAATGACCTCATTTAACTTTAATTACCTTTTTAAAAACCCTTTCTCTGAATATAGTCATATTCTGAGGTCCCCCTAAATTTTGAAGAGAACACAATTCAGCCCATTACAGATGCCCTCAAATAGGAGAGAATGGATGGGCTTCAGTGCATGTGTAGAAGATTTTAACACATCCATAGACAGAGGATAAAAGAATGTGGGAGTAGCTATACATAGCTTCATAGGTTTGCTTGTGGGAACATATATCTGAAGACAGTCTGATCAGTAGCTGAGAGGAAAATTGAAGGAGACATTGGAGGTTTCAGGAAAAAGAAAAAAAAGGTAGAGTAGTCACCTGGGATGTGGTGAAGTGAACAATAAAAGGAAATGGAGTGGAATTACTGGGCAGCACTAGGGCCCACCTAAAGTTAGTGGTCACAGCTTGAAGGTGAGACCAACCCATAATGGTGTGTGTGTATGTGTTTGTGTGTGTGTTCTTCCTCCAGTTATGTTCAGCTGCTTAGGAATGATATGAAGCAGGAAAAGATTTGGGTTGAAGTAGAGTTGTTTTGGTTGAAGCAGAGTTGGATTTTGCTAGATGAATGTGCTGGAAGGAGGGAGAGACAAGTGAGTCGAGTACACATACAAGGTCACAGAGCTGTCATAGAGCAGCCTGAGCTCTATGTTTTGACCCCTTTTAGCCACAGCTGGGGTGCGGGGCACCAAGTTTTGAGACTGCACAAAGCAGCACGGCCCTGGACCCAGCCCATTTTTCCATCTAGGCCTCTGGGCCTGTGATGGGAGGGGCTGCCATGAAGATCTCTGACATGTCCTGACATTATTCCCCTATCATTTATACTGATAAATCATGGCATAAAAATCAGGAGGAAAAGAGGTGAAGAAGGATAATCAGCAGTGAAAACAGAGTAGGAACAACAGAGCACAGCTTCCTGTGTAGCAGAACTATGGCAGACAGAAAACTAGGGAGATTAGAGAGAATGGGTTAAAACAACAGGACATGCTAGATGTGAAGAGGAGCTATTGAAATGAGGTCTGGAATAGCTGCAGTTATTGATCATGACAACTCTGCACTATAGAAGAATGAGTGGCTTAGTGAGAGTGGGGGAAATCAGAAAACAGATCATTCAGAGCATGCATTGCCCCTAAGAATTTAAAAATGTCATGAATTCTTAGGTGCATAGTTTTAAAGAAAGGGACAAAAATATTCAAGGTATAAAGGAGAGTGAGCTATAAATCTGTAGCTGACTCCAACAAGAAAGAGTAGTGTTCAGCAGAGCATGACAGCATGAGCTTGCGGTGAGCTGAGCAGGGAGGGCTGGTAGGAGGAAGGAAGGGAGAATGGTCTGGAGGTGCCAGTGAAGACCAGTTAACAAAGAATAAGGAGGACACCTCAGTCTGCATGGGTGAAGGATAGAAAACAGACACTGCTTGAGAACAATACAGGGAAAATGTCCTCAGGGAAAGTCAGGTTGTGGTAAAGATAAGAAAGTGAAGGTGTTGAGAACAGGAGGTTTTTTGCTGAAGCCAGTGAGTTTCAGAGGCTGCAGTGAACATGTCTGGGAGGAGAACTTTGTAAATGGGTCAGTTTAGGGGAAGAGGATCTAGTGACAAGGAATGATCTGAGAGCCTTGGGCCTCCAGTCTGGTTGAGATAGAGGGATATGGGGGAGAGAAGACATAAATACTGGCAGTCCCTAATACTGAGATGGCAGGGGTTGTGTTTGGAGTGGAAGGTGGGCAGAGGGTAGTGTGGAGGTTGCTACCTGGCTGCTCCCCTGACACCAGTGCCAACTAGGTGAGTTAGGTGTCAAGTGCCAACTGCTGGAATGCAAAGATGTTGCTGCACTTAAGAGCCCAGGGAACCTATGGGAGAAGAAGAGGGAGGAGTCAGGGAATTGTTCAGTCCTGATCCCCATGGAATTACTGTACCTTCAACACAATAACAGTGAGCTGCCATCCTTCAGTGCACAGATAACAGGTCAAAACAGTGTTGTCTCCATCTGTGTGCAGGTGTGACTATAGAGTGGTGAGGATTTTTTTTTTTTTTAATTTTTGATGTTTTATTTCAATAGGTTTTTTGGGGAACAGTATTAAGTCACGTGAATAAGTTATTTAGTGGTGATTTCTGATATTTGGTGCACCCAACACCTGAGCAGTGTACACTGCACCCAATGTGTAGTATGTTATCCCTCACCACCCCCCAGGTTTTTCGTCCAAGTCCCCAAAGTCTGGTGTATCATTCTTATGCCTTTGTGTCCTGATAGCTTAGCTCTCACATGCGAGTGATAACGTACGATGTTTGGTCTTCCATTCCTTAGTTACTTCACTTAGAATAATAGTCTCCAATTCCATCCAGGTTGCTGCAAATGCCATTATTTCATTCCTCTTTATGGCTGAGTAGTATTCCATGATATATGTTTGTGTGTGTGTGTATATATATACACACACATATATATGTGTGTATATATAGACATTGGACTATATAGAAAATATGGTATATCTATAGATATAGATATACCATATTTCCTTAATTCACTCATTGTTTGATGGGCATTTGGGCTGGTTCCATATTTTGCAATTGCAGTTTGTGCTGCTATAAACATGTGTGTGCAAGGTTTTTTTTTTTTTTTGTATAATGACTTCTTTTCCTCTGGGTAGATACCTAGTAGTAAGATTTCTGTTTCAAATGGTAGATATACTTTTAGTTCTTATGGAATTTCCATACTGTTTTCCATAGTGGTTGATACTAGTTTACATGCCTACCAGCAGTGTAAAAGTGTCCCCTTTCACCACATTCTTGCCAATATCTAATTTTTTTTTTTTTTTGGCCATTCTTGCAGGAGTGAAGTGGTATCATATTGTGGTTTGATTTGCATTTCCCTGATAATTAGTGATGTTCAGCATTTTCCCATATATTTGTTGGACATTTGTATATCTTCTTTTGAGCATTGTCTATTTGTGTCCTTAGCCAACTTTTTTATGGGATTTTTTTTTCTTAGTTTGAGTTATTTGTAGATTCTGGGTATTAGTCCTTTGTTGGATGTATAGACTGTGAAGATTTTCTCCCTCTCTAGGGGTTGTCTGTTAACTCTGCTGATTATTTATTTTGCTGTGCAGAAGCTTTTTAGTTTAATTCAGTCCCATCTACTTATCTTTCTTTTTGTTGCATTTGCTTCTGGGTTCTTGGTCACAAAGTCTTTGTCTAAGCCAATGTCTACAAGGCTTTTTCCAATGCTATCTTCTAGGATCTTTATGCTTTCAGGTCTTAGATTCAAGCTTTTGATCTGTCTTGAGTGGATTTCTGTATAAGGTGAGAGATGAGGCTCCAATTTCATTCTTTTACATGTGGCTTGCCAATTGTCCCAGCACCATTTGTTGAATAGCATGTTCTTTTCTCATGTATGAGTCCATTCTCATGCTGCTATGAAGAAATACTCAAGACTTGGTAATTTATAAAGGAAAGAGGCTTAATTGACTCACAGTTCTACATGGCTGGGGAGGCCTCAGGAAACTGACAATCATGGCAGAAGGCACCTCTTCACAGGACAGCAGGAGAGAGAATGAGTCCTAAACAAAGAGGGAAGCCCCTTATAAAACCATCAGCACTCATAAGAGCTCACTCACTATCATGAGAACAGCATGACAAAAAAAACCACCCACATGATTCAATTATTTCCACCTGGTCTTGCCCTTGACATGTGGGAATTATTACAATTCAAGGTGAGATTTAGGTGGGGACGCAGAGCCAAACCATATCATTCTACCCTGACCCCTCCCAACTCTCATGTCCTCACATTTCAAAACATAATCATGCCCTTCCAACAGTCCCTCAAAGTCTTAACTCGTTCCAGCATTAACCCAAAAGTCCAAGTCCAAAGTGTAATCTGAGACAAGGCAAGTCCCTTCTGGCTATAAACCTGTAAAATCAAAAGCAAGTTAGCTACTTCCTAGATACAATGAGGGCACAGGCATTGGATAAATACACCTGTTCCAAATGGCAGAAATTGGTCACATGCAAGTCCAAAATCTAGCAATGCATTCAAGTCTTAAATCTCTGAAATGATCTCCTTTGACTCCATGGCTTACATCCAGGTCACACTGATGCAAGAGGTAGGCTCCCATGGCCTTGGGCAGCTCCATCCCTATGGCTTTACAGAGTACAGCCTCACTCTCAGCTGCTTTCATGGACTAGGGTTGAGTGTTTGCAGCTTTTCCAGGAGCACAGTGCAAGTTGTCATTGGATCTACCATTCTTGGGTCTGGAGGATCATGACCCTCTTATCACAGCTCCACAGTGCCCTATTGGGGACTCTGTGTAAGGGCTCTGACCCTACATTTCCCTTCCACATTGTCCTAACTGAAGTTGTCCATGAAGGCTCCACTCCTGCAGGAAACTTCTGCCTGGACATGCAGTTGTTTCCATACATCTTCTGAAATCTAGGCAGAAGTTCCCAAACCTCAGTTCTTGACTTCTGCGTGCCCACAGGCCCCACACCATGTGTAAGCCACCAAGACTTGGAGCTTGCACTCTTTGAGGCAGCAGCAGCCTGAGCTCTATGTTTTCACCCCTTTTAGCCACAGCTGGGGTATAGGGCACCAAGTTTTGAGACTGCACAAAGCAGCAAGGCCCTGGGCCCAGTCCATGAAACCATTTTTCCACCTAGGCCTCTGGGCCTGTGATGGGAGGGGCTGCCATGAAGATCTCTGACATGTCCTGGAGACATTTTCCCCATTGTCTTGGTGACTAACATTTGGCTTCTCATTATGTATGCAAATTTCCACAGCCAGCTTGAATTTCTTCTCAGAAAATGGGTTTTTCTTTTCTATTGCATTGTTAGGCTGCAAATTTTCTGAACTTTTATGCCCTACTTCTGTTTTAAATGTAAGTTTCAATTCCAATTCATATCTTTATGAGTTCATGGAACTGAATGATTTTAAGAGCACCCAAGTTACCTCTTGAATGCTTTGCAGCTTAGAAATTTCTCCTGCCAGATACCTTAAATCATCTCTCTAACGTTCAAAGTTCCACAGATCTCTAGGGCAGGGACAAAATGTCACCAGTCTCTTTGCTAAAGCATAGCAAGAATCAGCTTTATTTCAGTTCCCAACAAGTTCCTCATCTCCATCTGAGGCCACCTCAGCCTGGATGTCATTGTCCATCTCACTATCAACATTTTGGTCAAAGCCATTCAACAAGTCTCTAGGAAGTTTCAAACTTTCCCACATCTTTCTCTCTTCTTCTAAGCCCTACAAACTATTCAAACCTCTGCCTATTACCCAGTTCCATATTTTCAGGTATCTTTACAGCAGATACCAGCTCTCTATACTGTCAATTTACTGTATCAGTTCATTCTCATGCTGCTATGAAGAAATAATCAAGACTCAGTAATTTATAAAGAAAAGAGGTTTAATTAAATCACAGCTCTACATGGCCTGGAGGCCTCTAGAAACATACAAACATGGTGGAAGGCACCTCCTCACAGGGCAGCAGGAAAGAGAATGAGTGCCAAGTGAAGAGCAAAACCCCTTAAAAACCCATCAGCTTCATGAGAACTCACTCATTATTATGCGAACAGTATGAAGGAAACTGCCCCATGATTCAATTATCTCCTTCTGATCAAGCCCTTGACAAGTGGGGATTATTAAAATTCAGTGTGAGATTTAGATAAGGAAACAGAGTCAAAACATATCACCCCATGTTATGTTTTTATTTGCTTTGTCGAAAATCCAGTGACTGTAAGTATTTGGCTTTATTTCTATTTCTCCGTTCTGTTTCGTTGGTCTATGTGCCTGTTTTTATACCAGTACCATACTGTTTTGGTGACTATGGCCTTATAGTATAGTTTGTAGTCAGGTGATGCTTTGTTTATGAAGGCTCTTTTTTGGTTTCATATGAATTTTGGATTGTTTTTCTAGTTCTGTGAAGAATGATGATGGTATTTTGATGGGAATTGCATTGAATTTTGTAGATTTATTTTGACAGTATGATCATTTTTACAATATTGATTCACCCATCCGTGAGCTTGGGATGTGTTTCCATTGTCTATGTCATCTGCGATTTCTTTTAGCAGTGTTTTGTAGTTTTCCTTGTAGAGGTCTTTCACATCCTTGATTAGGTATATTCCTAATTTTTTTTTTTTTTTCCGTCTTTCAGCTATTGTGAAAGGGGTTGAGTTCTTGATTTGATTCTCAGCTTGGTTGCTGTTAGTGTATAGCAGAGTTACTGATTTGTGTATGTTAATTTTGTATTCTGAAACTTTGCTGAATTCATTTACCAGTTCTAGGAGCTTTTTGAATGAGTCTTTAGGATTTTCCAGGTATACAATCATATTATCAGCAAACAGTGATAGTTTGATTTCCTCTTTACTGATTTGGATGCACTTTATTCTTTCTCTTGTTTGATTGCTCTGGCTAGGATTTCCAGTACTGTGTTGAACACAAGTGGTGAAAGTAGGCATCCTTGTCATGTTCCAGTTCTCAGCAGGAATGCTTTCAACTTTTCCCCATTCAGTATAATGTTGGCTGTGGATTTGTCATAGATGGCTTTCATTACCCTTAAGGTATTTCTCTTCTATTCTGATTTTGCTAAGTGTTTGAATCATAAAGGGATGCTGCATTCTGTCAAATGCTTTTTCTGCATGTATTGAGATGATAATGGGACTTTTGTTTTTAATTCTGTTTATGTGGTGTATCACATTTATTGACTTACATACATTAAACCATCCCTGCATCCCTGGTATGAAACCTACTTGATCATGGTGGATTACCTTTTTGATATACTGTTGGATATGGTTAGCTAGAGCTTCGCTGAGAATTTTCGCATCTATGTTCATCAAGGATATTGGTCTGTCATTTTCTTTTTTTATTATGTTCTTCCCTGGTTTTGGTATTAGGGTGATACTGGCTTCATAGGATGATTTAGGGAGGATTCCCTCTTTCTCCATCTTTTGAAATAGTGTCAATATAATTGATACTAATTCTTCTTTGAATGTCTGAAAGAATTCAGCTGTGAATCTGTCTGTTCCTAGATTTTTTTGTTGTTGTTGGCAATTTTTTATACCATTTCAATCTTGCTGCTTGTTATTGGTCTGTTCAGAGATTCTATATCTTCCTGGTTTAATCTAGAAGGGTTGTATGTTTCCAGGAATTCATCCGTTTCATCTAGGTTTTCTAGTTTATGCACGTAAAGGTGTTTGTATTAGACTTGAATAATCTTTTGTATTTCTCTGGTATCAGTTATATCTCCCATTTCGTTTCTAATTGAGCTTATTTGGATTTTCTCTATTCTTGGTTAAACTCACTAATGGTCCATCAATTTTATCTTTTCAAAGAACCAGCTTTTTGTTTCACTTATCTTTTGTAATTTTTTGTTTCAATTTCATTGAGTTCTGCTCTGATTTTTGTTATTTCTTTTTTTCTGCAGGGTGTGGATTTGGATTTGAATTTTTTCTTTTTCTCCAGTTCCATGATGTGTGACCTTAGATTGTCTGTTTTTGCTCTTTCAGGCTTTTTGATGTAAGCATTTAATGCTATGAACTTTCCTCTAAGCATTGCTTTTGCTGTATCCTAGAGGTTTTGATAGGTTGTGTCACTATTATTATTCAGTTCGAATAAATTTTAATTTTCATCTTGATTTCATTGTTGACCCAATGATCATTCTGAAGCAGGTTATTTACTTTCCATGCATTTGCCTGGTTTTGAGCGTTCCTTTTGGAGTGGATTTTCAATTTTATTCCACTGTGGTCTGAGTGAGTACTTTATATAATTTCGATTTTCTTAAATTTACTGAGACTTGTTTTGTGGCCTATCATATGGTCTATCTTGGAGAATGTTCCATGTGCTGATGAATAAAATACATGTTCTGCAGTTGTTGGATAGAATGTTCTGTAAATATCTGTTAAGTCCATTTGTTGTACAGCATAGTTTAAGTCCATTTTGTTGTTGTTGTTGTTGTTTTTGTTGTTGTTGACTTTCTGTCTTGATGACCTGTCTAGTGCCTCAGTGGAGTATTAAAATCCCACACTATTATTGTGTAGCCATCTATCTTATTTCTTAGGTCTAGTAGTAATTGTTTTATAAATTTGGGAGCTCTGGTGTTAGGTGCATATATATTTATAATTGTGATATTTTCCTGTTGGACTAGTCCGTTAATCATGATATAATTTCCCACTTTGTCTTTTTTAACTGTTGTTGCTTTAAGTTTGTTTTGTCTAATGTAAGAATAGCTACTCTTGCTTGCTTTTGGTGTCCATTTGCATGGAATATATTTTTCCACCCCTTTACCTTAGCTTTATATGAGTCATACGTGTTAGGTGAGTCTCTTGAAGACAGGAGTAACTTGCTTTGTAAATTCTTATCCATTCTGCCATTCTGTATTTTTAAGTGAAGCATTGAGGCCATTTACATTCAATGTTAGTATTGAAATGTGAGATATTATTCTATTCATCAAGGTATTTGTGGCCTGAATACCTTGCTTTTTTAACATTGTGATTTTGCTATATAGGCACTGTGAGATTTATGCTTTAAGGAGGGTTTTATTTTGGTGTTTTTCAAGGATTTGTTTCAAGATTTAGAGCTTCTTTTAGCAGCTCTTATAGTGCTGGTTTGGTAGTGGAGAATTCTCTGAGCATTTGTCGGGAAAAGACTATATATTTCCTTCATTATGAAGCTTAGTTTCACTGGGCACAAAATTCTTGACTGACAATTGTTTTAAGGAGGATGAAGATAGGGCCCCAATCCCTTCTAGCTTATAGGGTTTCTGCTGAGAAATCTGTTGTTAATCTGATAGGTTTTCCTTTATAAGTTACCTGATGTTTTTGCCTCACAGCTCTTAAGGTTCTTTGTCTTGACATTATATAACCTGTTGACTATGTGCCTAGGGAATGATTTTTTTTGTGCTAAATTTCCCAGGTGTTTTTTGAGCTTCTTCTATTTGGATATCTAGATCCTTAGCAAGGCTGGGGAAGTTTTCCTCAATTATTCCCGCAAATGTGTTTCCAAACTTAGATTTCTCTTCTTCCTTGGAAACACAAATTATTTTTAGGTTTGGATGTTAAACATAGTTTCCATACTTCTTGGAGACTTTGTCTATTTTTTAAATTCTTTTTTTCTTTGTCCTTGATGGATTGGTTTAATTTGAAAGCCTTGCCTTTGAGCTCTGAGGTTCTTTCTTCTGCTTGTTCAATTCCATTGCTGAGACCTTCCAGTGTATTTTACATTTATCTGTGCCCTTGATTTCCAGAAGTTATGATTGTTTTTTATTTATGCTATCTATTTCACTAAAAATAATTCCTTTCATGAACATTCTTCTGTATCATGGTATGACTCCATTCTTGGACTTTACCTTTGTCTGGTGCCTCCTTGATTCGTTTAATAATTGACCTTCTGAATTCTTCTGGCAATTCAGAAATTTTGTCTTGATTTTGATCCATTGCTTATGAGCTGGTATGATCTTTTGGGGGATGTTAAACAACCTTATTTTATCATATTTCCAGAATTATTTTTCTGGTTCCTTCTCATTTGAGTAGACTGTCAGAGGAAACATCTGGGATTCAAGGGCTGCTGTTCAGATTATTTTGTCCAATGGGGTGCTCTCTTGATATGTGTTCTCTCCCTTTCCCTAGGAATGGGGCTTCTTGAGAGCTGAACTGTAGTGATTATTATTGCTCTTCTAGATCTAGCCACCTGGTAGAGTTAGCAGGCTCTCGGCTGGGCACGGGGGTGTGAGCGTCTGAAAAGAGTCCTGTGATGTGATCCATCTTCGGGTCTTTCAACTATGCATATCAGCACCTGCTCTAGTGGAGGTAGCAGGGGAGTGAAGTGGATTCTGTGAGGATCCTTGGTTGTGTTTTGTTTAGTGTGCTGGTCTTGTGTTGGGGGGCCAGTAGATGGCACTTTCAAGAGTACATTAACTGCCATCCTATAGGGAGGATGCAAACTTGCCTTACAGACACCTGGTTAAGTATTCAAATTTCTCAAGTGGTAGGCAGGGCCATAGAGCTCCCAAGAGATTGACTTTTGTTTTCGCTACCAGGGTGGGTGGAGAAAGACCTCAGGTTGGGGCAGGGATAAGTGTGTCTGAGCTCGGCCTCCTCTTGGGCAGGGCTTGCTGTGGCTGTTGTGGGAGATGGCAGTGTGTTTCACAGTCCAATGGAGTTATATTCATTCACAGGGAGATTATGGCTACCTCTGCTGAGTCATACAGGTCACCAGGGGAGTTGGGGGAAGTCAGTAGTCACAGGCCTCACCCCGCTCCCACACAGCCTACAACCCTAAAGCCCAGTCTCACTCCCATGATGCCCCTGCAACAGTGTGTCTGGAGTTGGTTCCTTCCGGTGGGTTTGTGGTCTCACTGACTTCAAGAATGAAGCCACAGACCTTCACAGTGAGTGTTACAGCTCTTAAAGGTGGCACAGACCCAAAGAGTGAGCAGCAGCAAGATTTATTGTGAAGAGCAAAAGAACAAAGCTTTCACAGCATGGAAGGGGACCCAAGCAGGTTGCCACTGCTGGCTGAGGTGGCCAATTTTTATTCCCTATTTGTCCCCTCCCATGTTCAGTTTCTGTCCTATCGGAATGCCCTTTTTTCAATCCTCCCTGTGATTTGCTACTTTTAGGATCCTACTAATTGGTATGTTTTACAGAGCGCTGATTGGTGTACTTTATAGAGTGCTGATTGGTGCATTTTACATTGCACTGATTGGTGCATTTTACAACCCGCTTGCTAGCTACAGAGTGCTGATTTGTGCATTTTTACAATCTTCTTGTAAGACAGAAATGTTCTCCAAGTCCCCATTCGATCCAGGAAGTCCAGCTGGCTTCACCTCTCAATCCCCCCTCTAAACAGAACACCCCAACTGCTGTTGTGAATTGGTTGATGACCACTCTATACTTCCTGCTGGATAGGGGCAAAGATGGGGCCCCACAGGTATACCATCCTCCAGAGGGGAACTATCTAGGCCAGTGAAAGGGCCACTGGGTCGATCCGGGGGTCCTCAGTAGAAGTTGTGAGTTGAGCTCATTTGGGGTTCCATTTGTAAGATCATCTGTATCTTGATGGCCTTGATCCTGGAGGAAACAAATTTGACAAGGAGGTTAAAAATACAGGGCCCAAAGACAAGTAATAGCAAGATGGCTGTCATGGGACCTAGAAAGGGGAGAAGCTGTGTCGCCCAACTCCGGACGTTGGTATAAGAGTTTGAGAGTCATTGTCTGATTTCAGAAGTCTTTTCCTGTAAATGCCAGTTGGCATCTCATACTATCCCTAACTGGTTAGTGTAAAAGCAACACTCTTCCCCTAACAAGGTGCAAAGTCCTCCTTTCTCAGCAGTGAGGAGGTCTAGGCCTCAGTGGTTTTGGAGAGCCTCTGCTGCCAAAGAGTCTATTTGGGATTCTAGAGTAAGGATAGATTTTGTTATTTCTCACAAATTGTCTGAGAAATCCTTTGAGAGTGTGTGGTAGTAGGATAGTGAAGTGGACAAACCTGCTATTCTGGTTCCTGTAGCAGTGGCCATTCCTAACCCTATAAGTAGGGGCATTAGTTGTATGGCCCTGCGCTGATGGACTTGAGCTTTGGGGGGCACTGATACAGTTTGATTTCCTGGGGCAATGTCAATGTTGGGACTTAGGAAAACTAAGGTCTATGTGCCTGTCCAGTTGGTGGGGAGGCAGATATAGTTTGAAGTTTCACATAAGAAGAATATGCCTTGGCTGGGAGACAGAACTTGTTGTGTATGTTTAAAAGGTGCGTGAGTTTGTTGTTTTCATTTTCCCATACTCCTAGAGTACTTGCCAAGGTAGCTCCAGTGAGCAGCTGGAAAGAGGTATTGGGAGCAACCAAGTGGCTCCCTGTGTTCTATTTTCCCATTGGAGAAAAAACTGCTTTGTATCTACTAAGAACCATTCAAGAGAGTAATTGAAAGAGGGAATGAGAAGGCATTCACTAGTGGTGGGGGTACTGCTACAGGGGGTTCAGGGGTGAATGGTGATACAGGGAGTATGTTTGCCATTACAAAACACAGGCTGTTTGTTAAGCAGGGTGGAAGTGATGATTTTTGGGGGCCCTGAGAAGTGGACAAGCCATCTGAATGGAGCTATTTGGGTGACTTGGAAGTTACTATGATCAGTGGGGGCTTGAAGTTGTAGAGTGTAATTACACTGATGGGACAGTAGGTGTCCTAGGGGCAGGTCTAATAACAGGTTGCATTGGATGCCTAAAGGGGCTTGGAAAGTTAAGATGGTATTCATGGTTACAGGGCAGTGTATGGTTTTTTCATTGCTCGTGTAATAAATGATGTTGGCTAACTGCCAGTCCTCTCCAGGATAGTGTCCTATTCTTTGTTCTCCCAGAGGGGCCTTATGGTGGACCAAGGGATTATTCCTTTGGCAACCTCACAGGCATTGACTACTTGTCGGATGGTCCAGAGGAGATCTGACCCTGTAAATAGGGATTTGGTCATTTTATGAGTGTTCTCAATACACATATGAAAAGTTTGGTGGAGGGTTTTAAGTATTTTCCACTGCTGGCTTTGGGTATGAATACCTTTCCCTCTTCTGTCATTAACCACCCTGAAGGGAGAAAACTATGCCCCCGTGAAAATCCCCATTCTATTTCAGTCAGGGAGTACTGGGGCTTAATCTCTTGGAGAGGTTTGTTCCATACCAAGGATCCTTCCATAGGTATTTCTAATGGGAGGTTCCGCCTGGCAGCAATTTTGGCCTCAGCATCTGCCTGACAGCTTCCTTCTGACTTTTCTCCTTCACTGTTTTAATGGCTTCAGCAATGTAAGACTGCCACTTCCTTGGGTTTTTGCACTGTGTGCAATAACTCCATGATTTCCTTGTGGTATTTAGTGGGAGTTCCCCCAGAGGTTAGGAACTCTCTTTCTTTCCATATTGCAGCATGGGCATGTAGGATTAGATAAGCATACTTGATATCTGTATATACATTTATTCTTTTGTCCTTTCCCAATTCTAAGGCTTGGGTAAGCACCACTAGTTCTGCTAACTGGGCACTGGTCCCTGGGGGAAGAGACTTACTTTCAACTACTGTTACATCACTAACTATGGCATAATCTTCCCTTCATATCCCATTCTCCACAAATGAACTTCCATTGGTATTTAGGTTAAGGTCAAGATTAGCTAAGGGAACTTCTTTTTTTTTTTAATATTCATAGCAGCTTTATTCTTGACAGTTCAAAACTGAATACAGCCTAAATGTCCATCAGTAATGGGATGGATAAAAATTATATATATATATATATATATGAATAATAACAGCAATACAAACAAACTATAACTCATACAACATTATGGATAATTCTCAGTGTTGAGTGAAATATGTCAGAAATAAAAGAATATGTACAATGTGATCCCATTCATTTAAAATTCAAAGACAGACAAAACTGTGATGTCAGAAGACAGGCTAGTAATTATTAATACCAATGGGAAGGAAGAAGTGAATAATAATTGTGAGTGACATGATGCCATCTTCCAGTATGATGATAATATTCTAGTGATTGACCTAAGTGGTGGTTACATCAGTATTTGCTTTATTATAATTTATGACTTGGTACATTTATGATTTATGAACTTTTAATCAAGTCTCCATGGCTTTTAATGATTGCTTTGGTTGATATTCTCATAGTACTAATATTAAAATATTGACTTAATCCCATTTTTCCTAATATTCAGAACAAATCAGAACATTTGAAAATACCCATGTAAATGTGAAATTCTCTTTTAAAAATCTAGCAGAAAGGGATAGTGCCTGATTTAATATTAGCTATTATAGTCCTACTATGTAGACATACTACCATGTATTATGGCCACAAATGAACAAGATATCTATACTGCTGTTGAAGGATGTATTCTAGAGATATTTACATATACCAATTTGACAAAAGGCTCTTTAAGATTAAATAGGAGAAACAGTCTTTTTAGGATAAGTTTTGTAAGTTGCCAAAAAAGTCTAGACAAGTCAATAGATAACTTTATTGACTGTGGCCCATGGTGTGTATTAACTATGAAAAATCATATTCCCAAAAGCAAGGAGCTCAAAACTGATACCACAGGAATAGTTCCTAAAAATAGAAAACTAAACTTTACTTTTTTCTTTAGTGTGAAACCTCGTTTTTTTCTGCTGGGAACTTCTAAGAGATCCTCTTGGGAGGCATAAGTCTGGGCTACAATTTGTTGGAGTCATGCTTGATTGGTTCCCCATCTTCTGGGAGAAAAGTGGTAGGGTTGAAGGCTGCACAGGTGCATATTTGAAGCACTGGTTCCTCAAGGAGTAGCACCTGGTATCTAAGCAGGCAGTTGTCTGATAGCCATAAATATGCCATTTACATCATGAGTAGTCCAGACGGTGAGATGCTTTCCTTGTATTATTTTGATAGCCTCTGATACTGAGATGGCCACTGCTGCAACTACCCATAAACAGTAAGGCCAGCCTTTTACTACTACATCAGTTTCGTTACTTAGGTAAGCCACTGTTGTGGGGTTGTCCCACGAGTCTGAGTAAGAACTCCAAGAGCTATTCCCTCTCTCTGTGTGATGTATAAAGAGAAGTTTTGTCCTGTGGGAAGGCTTAAGGCTACAGCTTGTAATAAGGCCTGCTTTAAGGTTTTGAAGACTGCTTCTGCCTCTGGTTCCCATTCTACTAGATGAATATTTGCCCTCTGGGTCTCCTTGATTAGAGTATAGAGTGGTCTGGCCATCTCACTGTATCCAAGGATCCACAGTTGGCAAAAGTTGGTGATTCCAAGGAACCCCCGCAACTGTTTTAATGTCTTAGGGTGAGGATAAGCCAGTATAGGCTATATTTGTTCCTTGCTGGGGACCCTGGTTCCACTGGCTAAGATTAGGCCTAGATATTTGACTTCTTGTAGGCAGAGCTGGGCCTTCAATTTAGATGCCTTGTACCCCTGATTAGCTAGAAAGTTCAAGACATTTAGAGTAGCCTGCTGGCATGAGGTTTGCAAACTGGTAGCCAAAACTAAATCATCCATATACTGAAGGACCAGAGTGTCTGGACTTGAGAAGTGGCCTAGATCTTGGACCAGTGCTTGACCAGACAGATGAGGGCTATTCTTAAATTCTTGAGGCAAGACCGTCCATGTGAGTTGGGTCATGTGGTCTGTGGGATCCTCAAAGGCAAAGAGAAACTAGGAGTCAAAGTGCAGGGGAATGCAGAAGAAGGCATTCTTGAGGTCCAGAACAGTGAACCATTCTGCTTCTTCCGGTATTTGAGACAGCAGGGTACAGGGGTTGGGTACAACTGGATATAGAAGAATTACTGCCTCATTGATGAGTCTAAGATCTTGCTCTAGTCCCCACTGACCGTTTGGTTTTCGTACTCCTAGAATTAGGGTGTTGCAGGGACTGCTGCATTTTCTTACTAAGCCTTGAGCTTTTAAAATTCTAACAATATCCTGTAATCTATTATGAGCTTCAGGCTTTAAGGGATATTGCCTTTGATAAGGAAAAGTGGTGCGGTCTTTTAGCCTGATTTGGACTGGGACGGGGGGGCATTTTTTGCCTTTCCAAATTGTCCTTCCAATGTCCAGACTTCAGGGTTGATTCCCTCCTCAAGTAGGAAACAACAAATGGGTAGCTTGTTCCCCATATTCATATAGATAATAGCTCCAGCTTTGGCTAATATGTCCCTCCCTAATAAGGATGTGGGACTTTCAGGCATAACAAGAAAGGCTTGTGAAAAGAGCAAGGTCTCCCAACTACAACTGAGGAGGTGGAAGAAATACCTGGTTGTAGGCTGTCCCAGGATTCCTCAGATGGTAATGGACCTTGAGGACAGTCATCTGGGGCAGGAGATTAACACTGAGAAGGCTGCACCAGTGTCCAGGAGGAAGTTAGTTTCCTGGCCCTCAATGTTTAAATGTACCCCAGGCTCAGTGAGGGTGACGACATGAGCTGGCACTTGCCCCAGGCACCCTCAGTCCTATTGTTGGATCATCTGGTTGGGGGCTTCCGGCCCAGAGAACTTTTGTCCTCTGGGGCAGTGTGCTTTCCAGTGATTGCCTTGGCATAGTGGACATGGGTGAGGGGGCAGCTTGTTTTTCACTGGACAATCTTTTTTAAGGTGTCCTTGCAAACCAGACTGATAACAAGCCCTACTGGGTGATTGGTCTGCCCCATTTTTTGTACTCTCTGAACCACCAAGGTTTGTTTGCCTGAGGGCCATGACTAAGGCTGCGGTCTTTCTCTTACCTCCCTTTTCCTTTTCGGCCTGTTCCTCTTGGTCCCTATTAAAGAACACTGAGCTTGCCAGGTTTAATAATGCCTCCAGATTTTGTTCAGAGCCCAGGGTTCACTTTTGGAGCTTTCTCCTAATATCTACAGCTGATTGGGTAATAAACTTATCTGTTAGAAAAAATTGACCCTCGAGAGAGTCGGGTGACAGGGGAGTATATTTTCTTAAGGCCTCCCATAGCTGCTCAAGGAAGGCAGGAGGATTTTTCTTCTTTTCCCTGAGTTATGGTGGACATCATTGAACAATTCATGGGCTTTTTCCTAATTCTCCTTAGTCCTTCTAGAACAGAGGTAGCAGATGTTTATGACTCCAGTCCCCATGATCTGAGTCGAGGTCTCAGTAGGGATCCATACTGGGGATGGCTTGCTGACCAGTAGAGAATTTGTCCCTTTCTTCAGCTGTCATTCTATCATTTACTTGACTAAGATGCCAGATATCTCCAAACTCTTTTGATCTAACAATAGCATGACATCTCTCCGAGTGAGGCTGAAGGTTTGCCCTACACCCTGTAGGACATTTATATACTTATCAGGATCATCTGAAAACTTCCCCAGGTCTACCTTGATCTGCTTTAAATCATAAAGGGAGAAGGGGACATTTATCCAGGTTGAGTCAAATTCCCCCCCACCTCTCAGCCCCTACAGCTAGAAGGGGACATAACTGATAGCCCGAGGGGGTTTATGGTCCCTTGGAAATTTCTTTGCTTGTTTTCTTCTTGGTGGGGGAGATTAGAGGAGGCTTAAAATTAATAGGAAGGGGAGCTGTAGGGAGGCTAGGATATGGAGGTAAGCTGAGAGGTCCTCCTGTGGGATGTAAATTGCAAGCTTTGCATAGTTGTGGATTATCCTTCAATGAAAAGAAAGCTTGGACATAAGGTATTTCACTCCATTTGCCTTCCTTCTTACAGAAAACATCAAGCTGCTGGATAGTGTTATAATTTATACTTCCCTCAGGTGACCATTTTTCCCCATCAGAGAGAGAATATTGGGGCCAGCCATAGTGCAGAAAAAAATAAGCTATTTCTTTTTCAGGGTTTGTGGGTTATCGGTCCTAATGCCTTACAATGCATTTCAAGGGTTAGTCTGTTGATGCCTGAGTGTTTCCCACCTGAAAGAAAAAAATACCCATGGTTTTGTTGTTATTGTTGTTGTTGTTGTTGTTGTTGTTGTTGTTGTTTTCCCTGCCCAAGAACCTGCAATGGTCCCTGGAACCTGCTGTTCGGAATAGTTGCACTCATCAAAGCAGCAGCAGAAACACTAGTTTTCCTCCTAGACCACAAAGGGACCGAGGAAGGTCAGATTTAGTGGCCCTCACCAACACTTTCTCAAAAACCTGCACTCTTGCCTTTCCTCTTAGACCACAAAGAGGACTGAGAAAAATCGGATTTAGTGGCCCTTACTGACATATTCTCGAAAATCTGTTCTAACCGTTTTCTCTTGTTAGTACTGGAACCTTACCCTTGTCTTATAAAGATGATATGCCTTAAAATGGAGTGGAGGGCCATACCTGAGGGAGGGAAAGGATCTCCAGGGTTGAATGATCCTTTTGTCCTCACTTCTCATCAAATGAATAGAAAGGATGCCTCCCCCAATTTTGGAGTCTATAATTTCTGAGGCTCCCCATATCCTAGCTTCAGGAATAGCCTATGTTAGGCCTGCTAGTCTGAGGAGAAATCCTAAAATTCCAGATAGTACCCGCACCGATAGGGCTTTGGGCAAAAATTATGTCTTTCTGATTGGTAAGCCTGTGTGCCTAAGGAAGGGAACAGGGTCATGAAATTTATACTAGAAATCATTCTTATAGGAGAAACTAGAAAAGCACCAGAGACAGGGAGTGGTTTTTAGAAGCAGGACTAGCCTCAGAAAAGAGAGGTGGGAGGAAGTTTTTCTGACAGGCATTAGGACCCAGGAGACAAGGGTCAGGAAAGATAGGCTAGATGGACGAATCTTGTTTGGGAGATGTAACTTTGAGAGTTCTGCTCATGGCTGCAGGGCCAACCAACTTTTTATCAGGACCCCAGAGCTGAATGGCTTTCCTCTCAGTCGACCCTCAGCTAAGCCCGGAAGTACAGAAAAAGCAGAAGCTGGTTCCAGGCAAACCAATGCTCCCAACTCTTCAGGAGAGCCCTTTTCCAGAAAGCCTGACACCCGTGTCTTTAGTCTGGCAGCCATGCTAGTCACTTTTAACTGGCTGACAGGTGCCCGGTATTTAGCCCCTGAATTCCAAGGAAAAATAGGACAGAATAGCAAGTGAAAGGCATCCAATGGTACTCACCACGTGGTGATATCCTGGACGAGCCCCTAAGATGTGTCCAGAGTTGGTTCCTTCTGGTGAGTTCATGGTCTCACTGACTTCAAGAATGAAGCTGCGGACCTTCACGGGGAATGTTATAGCTCTTAAAGGTGACACAGACCCAAAGAGTGAACAGCAGCAAGATTTATTGTGAAGAGTGAAAGAACAAAGCTTCCATAGCTTGGAAGGGGACCTGAGCAGGTTTCCACTGTTGGCTGGGGTGACCAGCTTTTATTCCCTATTTGTCCTCTCCCACGTTCCGTTTCTGTCCTATCAGAATGCCCTTTTTTCAATCCTCTCTGCAATTGGCTACTTTTGGGATCCTGCCGATTGGTGCATTTTACAGAGCACTGATTGATGTGTTTTACAGAGTGCTGATTGGTGCATTTTACAATCCTCTTGCTAGCTACAGAGCATTGATTGGTGCATTTTTACAGAGCACTGATTGGTGCATTTTTTACAACCCTCTTGTAAAACAGAGAAGTTCTCCAAGTCCCCACTAGATGCAGGATGCCCAGTTGGCTTCTCTCAACAGCACTAAGTCTATTTCCAGGCAGCAGGTGACCAGGGCTGAGAACTTGCCCCAGACCTTGAGTCTTCCTGTTGAGAAAGCAAGCTGACTCACAGTTCACAGTTTCTTGGTGTCTCAGGGAGCCTGCAGTGGTTATCTAGTTTCTTCAAAGGGTCTGTGGATTTTCTGGGCTTTCCTGGTATGTTCCTGTGGTAGGTCTTGGAGCAAAAGTTCATGATGTGAGTCTCCACACATTGGTTGCTCTGTCCTTCTGAGCATGAGCTGCAAGGTAATACTGCCTCCTATCCTTCATCTTAATCTGGTGAAGATTATTTTTAATGTGGCTTATCAATTTTATTTATTGCCATTCTTTGATGTTCACATAAATATTATGATTGCCTGCCAGGAAATTATACCCAATATAGGCTTATGGGCACTTAGAATAGTGCAGAGGAAAAAAAATATAATTAATAGTACTAAGCTAAAGGTAAGCTTTTATCCCTTTCCAACTGTGAGGCACAGGTGTCTTAGTTGTTTTTTTTTTTATTGTTTTTTAAAGATAATATTCAAATGTTGCTTCCTTTCAGCTGAATTACTTGAGTAGAACCACTTCAGCAACTTGTATGTGCATGTGTGTGTGTGTGCATGTGTGTGTTCATGTGAAACATTCAACTAATGCTCAAACAGCCCTTACAGTGCTTGGAACTCACAAATGAGAGCTTTCCTCTAGGAAGCACCTCTCAGGGAAATAGGTGCAAGAGGAATACTGATATTTTAACCTTTGTCTCACCTTCAATTTTCAGCAAAGCACAGTGTTACTTCCTTATAGTGCTAATTTTGGAGTAGTTACTATTTGTATTCCTTATATCCCGCTTGATATTTTCCTTCTACATCTGGGAATCAGAGATTCCAAACACCAGGACGAGAGGAAAAGCTTCCATTCTTCTCCAACATTGTCCTCAAGAACAGTCCTCTCTGAATGTAGATAGATTCAGCAAACTTCCCTAGCATCCAACTTCCTCCCTCCAAAAAAAAAAAAAAAAAAAAAAAAAAAAAAAAAAAGGGAAAACAATACAGTTATTTATTTATCTATTTATTTATTTATCATGTATATTTATTTGAGACAGGGTCCTGCTCTGTCACCCAGGATGGAGTGCAATGGAGCAATCTCCAGTCACTGCAACCTCCACTTCCCTCCTGGGCTCAGGTGATCATCCCACCTCAGCCTCCCAAGTAACTGGGACTACAGGCACACACCACCACATCCGGCTAATTTTTGTATTTTTTTTTTTTGTGGAGACTGGGTTTTGCCATGTTGCCAAGGCTGGTCTCGAATTCTCAGGCTCAAGGGATCTGCTCACCTCAACCTTCCATAGTACTGAGATTATTGGCATGAGCCACTGTGCCCAGAAATGCAGTTACTTAGATGCTTATTTTATATTCTTGCATATCTTGCTAAAATATAAACTCACTGAGAACAAAAGGCACATATTAGTGTTTTGTAAGCATCCCCCATTCCTCCACCACCCTCAGAATATGCTTAACAAATATGTTTGGAATTTAATGTGCATTAAAGTGCTGATCTATCAATAAAGAATCCATCCTCATTCTTATCTCCTTGAAGAAAGGAATGCAAATCTATAGAGCAAAATATGGATCAAACCAAGTGTCCTCACAAGACCTTGGCTCTCAGAGCTTCTAGAATCAGCTATTGAACAACTATCAACTTAAGTGTATAGCTGACCCATAAACAATTAAAACTGCAGGTATTCAAATATTCCAAATGCAGGTATTTGAATGAGGTTGTTAATTGTCCCAAGTGTGCATTTTTAATAGCGTATACTCATACATATACAAATGCAACGAATGTATGTAGTTTTTATTCCCTCAAAACCAGGGAAACAGATTACTGTGAATCTACTACTCTAATCTCTCACATGTGGTCACTTGGTGGCCACAAGCACCTGTTCTTCTCTAGATCTCACTGAAAATACCTACAAGTGGTGGAACTGAGATTTACAGCTATCAACCTTGACAGTTTAGCCACCAATAAAGGCAGTTCCTCTATGACCCACACTCACTCTACCCCAAGCTGAATCCATCAAATGTGCTGTGTATTTCATTCAAATTTCCATGGCAGCAGCTCTATGTGGGCCACACATAGTTCTCCTGAGCAAGGGGCAGAAGGTCTATCCTCTTCCTCCCAACAAGTTGATCCTATTTCTCCTAGCAACTGGTATGGGGCTGCCCCCTGGAGGTGTAATAAAGCCTGTTCCCTTCAAGGCAGGCAAGAAGGACTAACTAGAGGCACTTCAGATGTTGAAACTGGCAGAGATCATCTGATCACCTGATCCAACCCTTCGGAAACAAGGATATCCAAGTTCAAACATAAGTAATCAAAATGCCCAGATGCAATACTTTTCAAAGAGCCCACCCAGCAATGTGATCACCAGGAAACTAATTTACTGCAGCTTTTTAAAAGCGGAGAAAGTGACTTTACATTACCTACTTAAGATCCAGATTGTTCAGGAAGATCCTTTTTTGATAGCATTTGTTGAACAACTACTACAGAAAAGACCATGACCTTCAAATGTGTACATATGCTATGCCTAGAAAAACCATTATGTTTGGATATCAGTGATTTTCTCTAGCTGGCAGGATAATAATTGATTTCTGCTTTCTCTGAGAGAATCAGTAAAGAAAAAGAAAAGGAAAAGAAAGCACACTATTGGAATCCTGGGAGACAGATTCCAGTTCTTCTCAACTGGTGAGTTTGAAACCAACACAAGCATTAAAGAGAACGGAAAAAAAAAGGCATTGGCCTGTAACTGGTGCATATAAGATTATTGTGCTCCCATATAGAGGGAAAAATGATTTAAGATTTGTTATCATTTCTAAGCAACAACATACTTTGAACTCATTTTGAAATAGCTACAATTCTATTTTTTTAAGATGTAAGTTGCTGGACTTTATTGCACATTGACTTAAACTGAAAGTTGTCCAAACGCCTTTGAATAAGAGATTTAAAGACGAGGGCTATACCACTTTCAGAGGGAGCCTTTCCTCCTCAGTGGGACTAAGTGCTATTTCCAAAATATCTGGCTGGATCTTAAAAGTCATTCATGACAGGTGATAATTGATTACATATTGAGTTTTGCCAGAAACTCTAATGTCATTGGCATATAGAGACATAGCATTAACACAGTGTGTATGTGTAGAGGACTGGAACACAAATAGAAGGCTTCATAAATTAAATTTAATGTTTCGTAGCTCTTCTTTAACTAAACAAAGTAGGTGTGGAAATTATTTTAAGTTAAAATTTATTTCTGTGCAAAACAAAAATCAGTCTCTATGTATATGGGGAATAAGAAAGCAGAATTTAAGGTCAAGTGTAGCACTAATTGAACATTAAAAGAAAGAAAATATGTTTTAATTTTTAAAAGAGTCAAATATTGAAATTTCAAATAATTTCAAATATGGGCTGCACACAAAATAATAATAATGATAATTACGACAATAACAATTACACACACACATACCATTCAACAGAAAAATTGTCAGAGGATGACTTTTAATTGGATAAATTGATCCACGCAATTCACCTGAAATTTAATATCATCATTTCTATTTTATTGAAAGGTCAAATTTCTCCTGTAATTGAGAAAACTTTCTGCTACTATGCCTAAAAAGGGAAGAATTTGGAAATAGATAAGGTAACACAGTGATTTAGAGTAAAATTAAACTCTCACATTTAAGACCATTGCAATTAATTTAAAACGTCTTCAATTGCATTCTACCTTTTAGAGCAGAAGTGACAAACCTACTGACCATGAGTCAAATTAGGCCCAAACTAGCTTTATGAAAGCTACACAATAAATTTTATTTTGTTTTGCTGTTGTAATTTTTGTTGTTCCTTTTTAAGACTTTTTCAACAGCCTTACAAAGACTATACACTTTATCAATTTATCCACAGGCTAACTATTGTCAAATCCAGGCAAATTCACATATTTATAATAACTGGTTTCTGTGTGCATTTTTGTTTGTTTTTATTTTGTTTTGTTTTGATGTCTGCTCCAGAGCAGTTTATTTCTTAAACTGCCAGCCCCCATTCATTTGAGGCTGTGAAATATACTCAGTGGTTCGGGGATTAGCATTGTTTTCCACAAACTAGAATAGAGTACATGTACCCTAGAACTTAAAGTATAATAAAAAAATAAAAAAATAAAAAATAAATAAAGCATTCTTATAGCACCCCCCCCCCAACACACACACACACAAAGAAATGAGCAGAGCATCACAGAGTATAAAGGTAAGTCTTATTTTCAAAAACTGTCACCTCATGTGCGTGTATGTGTGTGTGCATATGCACATAGGTTATATATACAAAGGAAAAATGCAATTCTTACACTGGGCAATAGTCCAAAAAGCCTAGAAAACACCATTCTAAAGAGTCTTCAAGGGATTAAGATATTCCTTAAGATTATATTCAGATTATGTTTTAAAAAAGAAAAGAAAGAAATGCAAATTGAGTGCTGGCTCAAGTGAGCTCAGAAAGGTCTTAAGAGAGCTTTTTACTGTAAAGGCACTACTATCCCACGATTTAAAATTTTTAAATCATTGACATAGATCCAAATACAGACAAGGAAAAAGTTTAACTTTGTAACATATCAGCTCTCACCTGATGATTTATGGTAACAAAGAAAACACATCTGGAAACTTGGAGAGAGAAAAAAGTCTTCAGATACGTCAAATATTTTAAAGTGGCAAAGGATGGTTGTTCGAGAGTCTGTAATAGTAAAACATTTTATAATTATTTACAAAACTGATTATACCTTCCACAGATTATACATTCTACAAATTATATTATTCCACAAATATAGTCCAGGTTATATCCATCCCACAAACATTTATTTTCTACTACTACATAGGCCAAGAATTTTTCAAACTCTTCTGCCTTCAAGGAGCTTATATTTGTAAAGCTTAGGATACATTCTTAAAATATTTAATTGTCTACAAAATTCTTTAGCCTTTTCTCCCATTTAAGTTCTACCCACTTTCTCTTTACCTTCCCTATCAATTCTCTCTTGGTCACCATGGCTGAAAGTGAAGAACTACTTCCTGCCTAAGCCACACATTTAGCAGTTATTGCATGAGACTTTGTGGCACTTCTTCTATTGCTTTCATATATAGCATTTAAATCTTGTTGATAAGCACAAAAAATCCCTAAGTATTTGCAATATTTTCCTTTCCTTCGCTTCTAAGGAGGATTCTTTGTTATACTGCTTGCCTGTTGAGTCCTAATGTGCTAAGCAGAGTAACAAGACGAGATACAGAACTCAAAAAGGAGACAGAATGCTATAGACTAAGCTACATAAGAAAAAGCATTAGTATATTCTGACAATAAAATGAAAAAATCCAAAAAGTGGGGGAAAGGAGTTGCAAAAGAGGGAGTGATGATGAATTAAATAGGAAATCCAGTTTGTCTAGAGTTTGGTAGAAATAAGTAAAGATTTTTGGAAGTTTTCTGAACATTAGGAAATTTCTCCTTTGCTACCTGTTCAAGAGACCTTCAGGGAAGGCTTTTTATTACATTTCAATACTTTTTACCATCATATTTGTGGGGTTTTTAGCTACTGCACTGTGGCTCTAAGCACTCCAAATTTACTTGGGTTGTAACTATATTACTTAACACTTTTGAGGACTGTGCTCAGCCTTCCCGGTTAGTTTGTGACATTTGAAGAAGGTGTTTTAGACTCTTTTTGCTGGCCCCATGACACTCAGTTTGCAGGATTCACACTTTTTTTTTTTCTCTATGGTGAAGGTTCTCAAAGGTAATTCTCAACCT
>NW_012106919.1:7676271-7683771 GCF_000951045.1 Mandrillus leucophaeus | reverse complement strand
AAATTTGAATCTATTAGTTTTGAACTTGTGAGGAAGGATAGTGGTGACAATGTGGAAAGATACATGGAATTTTTTAATATAAAAGAATGTTGGAAAAGAGAAGAATGCTGAATTAAGTGCTTTCTACATTTACATACCAGCAAGTCACAACTGAAAAACTTCCCTATCAGCGAATTCACTTGAAAATCTAAAAGGCACAGAAGTCTGCTAGATGTCATTGACTAAGGTAAAAGATGCTTTTGGCGTTTTTATCCTGTGCAAAGATAACAGCTAGAAAAAAATAAACTCAGAAACATGATCAAAGCCATATACAATAAACTCAAAGTTGGTACCATATTGAATGAGGAAAAAAACTGAAAGTCTTCTCCTAAGGTGTGAAATAAAATAAGAATGCTCACTTTCACCACTTTTGTTTAACACAGTACTAGAAGTACTAGCCAGAGCAGTTAGATAAGAGAAAGAAATAAAAAAGCATCTAGTTTGGAAAAGAAAAAGTAAAATTATCTTTGTTTGCAGACAATATGATCTATCATATCCTATCATATCCTAGAATAACCTAACAACTCCACCTGAAAACTGTTAAAACTGATAAATTCAGTAAAATTACAAGATGCAAAATGTACATACAAAAATCAGTAGCATTTCTGTATGCCAATACTGAACAACCTATAAAAGAAACCAAGAAAGTAATGCCATTTACAATAGCTACAAATGAAATAAACTACCTAGGAATAAACCTAACCTAAGAAGTCAAAGACCTCTACAATGAAAACTTTAAAACATTGATGAAGGAAATTTAAGAGAACACAAAACAGTGGAACAATTTTCCATGTTCATGGATTGGGAGAATCAATATTGTTAAAATGTCTATACTATCTAAAGCACTCTAAAGATTCAATGCAATCCCTATCAAAATACCTATGACATTTTTTCACAAAAATAGAAAAAAAATAATTCTAAAATATGTATGGAACTGCAACAGACCTAGAATACCCAAAGTCATCCTGAGCCAAAAGAACAAAACTGGAGGCATCACATTACCTACATCCAAATTATACTACAAAGCTATAGTCACCAAAACAGCATGATGCTGGCATAAAAACAGACACAGACCAATGGAACAGAATTTTAAAAACCCAAAAATAAATCCCACATTTACAGTGAATTTATCTTCAACAAAGGCTCCAAAAACATACTTTGGGGAAAGGACAATCTCTTTAATAAATGGTGCTGGGAAAACTGGATAACCACATGCAGAAGAAAGAAACTAGATTCCTATCTCTTACTGTATATAAAATATGTAAAATAAAAATATATAAAAATAAACTCAAACATATATAAAACATATGTAAAATAAACATAAACTCAAACATATATAAAACATATATGAAACTCAAACATATATAAAAATAAACTCAAAATGGATTACAGACTTAAATCTAAGACCTGAAACTATGAAACTACTATTAGAAAACATTGGGGAATTACTCCAGGACATTAGTTTGGGCAATGATTTCTTGAGTAAGACCTCAAAAGCACAGGCAACCAAAGCAAAAACGGATAAATGGGATCATACCAAGCTAAAAACTTCTGCACAACAAAGAAAACGACAAAGTGAAGACACAACCCACAGAATAAGAGAAAATATTTGCTAACAATTCCATTGGCAAAGGACTAACAATAAGGAGCTCAAACAACTTAATTTAAAACGATAAATAATCTGATTTAAAATGGGTAAAAGATCGGAATAGACGTTTCTCAAAAGAAGACATGCAAATGGCCAACAGGTTTATGGAAAAATGCTCATCACTAGTCATCAGACAAATGCAAATCAAAACTACGATGAGATATCATCTTACTCCAGCTAAAATGGCTTTTTTTGAACTAAAGTCTTACTATGTTGCCCAGGCTGGAGTGCAGTGGTGTGATAACAGCTCACTACAGCCTCCTCCCACTTCAGCCTCCTGAATAGCTAGGGCTACAGGAGCATGCTACCATGCCTAGCTAATTAAAAAAAAAATAGGAATAGTGTCTCACTGTATTTTCCAGGCTGTCTTCAACTCCTAGCCTTGAGTAATCCTCCTGCCTCAGCATCCTGAGTATCTGGGAATAAAATGGCTATTATCCAAAAGACAGGCAATAATAAATACTGGCAAGGAATTAGAGAACCCTCATACGATGTTGGTGGGATTGTAAATTAGTACAGACACTATGCAGAACAGTATGGAGGTTCCTCAAAAATCTAAAAATAGAACTACTATATGATCCAGCAATCCCACTGCTAGGTATAATTCTAAAAGAAAGAAAATCAGTACATCAAACAGACATCTGCACTCCCATGTTTATTGAGCACTATTTCAATAGACAATATATGGAATCAACCTAAAGGTCCATCAATGGATGAATGGATAAAGAAAATGGGGTACATATACATAATGCAATATTATTCAGCCATAAAAAAGAATGAAATCCTGTCATTTGCAACAACATGGATGGAACTGGAGGACATTATGTTAAGTAAACAAGGCACAGAAAGATAGATATTGCACATTCTGACTCATATGTGGGAGCTAACAAAAATAAATAAATAAACCCTTAGAGATTAGAACAATGGTTACCAGAGGTTGGGAAGGGTAGTGGGGAGTAGGGGATACCGTGGGAATGGTAATTGCTATCATCTCACTCCAGCTAAAATGGCCATTAAATAGAAATACAAAAATATAGTTAAATAGAATGAATAAGATCTAGTGTTCTGTAGCACAAATAGGGTGACTATAGTTAACAATAATATGTTGTGTTTTTTAAAATAACTAAAAGAGTGGAATTGGAATGCTCCTAACACAAAGAAATAAATACTTGTGATGATTGATACCCCAATTACCTTGCTTTGATCATTATACATTATATGCCAATATCAAAACATCACATATACTCCATAAATACATACAACTATTATGTATCAATAATAATTTTTAAAACATAAATTTTAAAAACGAGCTCAGGATTCTGATTTTTAGGGTGTTCTGGCAAAGACTTTGTTTTGACTGCCTATTTCATGATTTGGAGAAAAACATACCTAGTAGGTTATCTGTCTACCAAATGTTTTCTCTGCAGAAATTGTGAAATAATTAAGAACCTTACGGAGTTCTTTTATTATTATTATTATTATTATTATTATTTAAGTTCTAGGGTACATGTGCACAACGTGCGTGTTTGGACTCGTCATTTATGTTAGGTATATCTCCTAATGCTATCCCTCCCCCTTCCCCCCACCCCACGACAGGCCCCAGTGTATGATGTTCCCCTTCCTGTGTCCAAGTGTTCTCATTGTTCAGTTCCCACCTATGAGTGAGAACATGTGGTGTTTGGTTTTCTGGTCTTGCAATAGTTTGCTAAGAATGATGGTTTCCAGCTGCATCCATGTCCCTACAAAGGACATGAACTCATCCTTTTTTATGACTGCATAGTGTTCCATGGTGTATATGTGCCACATTTTCTTAATCCAGTCTGTCGTTGATGGACATTTGGGTGGGTTCCAAGTCTTTGCTATTGTTAATAGTGCCACAATAAACATACGTATGCATGTGTATTTATAGCAGCATGATTTATAATCCTTTGGGTATATACCCAGTAATGGGATGACTAGGTCAAATGGTATTTCTAGTTCTAGATCCTTGAAGAATCGCCACACTGTCTTCCACAATGGTTGAACTAGTTTACAGTCCCACCAACAGTGTAAAAGTGTTCCTATTTCTCCACATCCTCTCCAGCACCTGTTGTTTCCTGACTTTTTAATGATCGCCATTCTAACTGGTGTGAGATGGTATCTCACTGTGGTTTTGATTTGCATTTCTCTGATGGCAAGTGATGATGAGCATTTTTTCATGTATCTTCAAATAGAATAAAATTCCTAGGAATCCAACTTATAAGGGATGTGAAGGACCTCTTCAAGGAGAACTACAAACCACTGCTCAATGAAGTAAAAGAGGACACAAACAAATGGAAGAACATTCCATGCTCATGGATAGGAAGAATCAATATCATGAAAATGGCCATACTGCCCAAGGTAATTTATAGATTCAATGCCATCCCCGTTAAACTACCAATGATTTTCTTCACAGAATTGGAAAAAAACTACTTTAAAGTTCATATGGAACCAAAAAAGAGCCTGCATTGCCAAGACAATCCTAAGCCAAAAGAACAAAGCTGGAAGCATCATGCTACCTGACTTCAAACTATACTACAAGGCTACAGTAATCAAAACAGCATGGAACTGGTGCCAAAACAGAGATATAGACCAATGGAACAGAACAGAGCCCTCAGAAATAATACCACACATCTACAACCATTTGATCTTTGACAAACCTGACAAAAACAAGAAATGGGGAAAGGATTCCCTATTTAATAAATGGTGCTGGGAAAACTGGCTAGCCATATGTAGAAAGCTGAAACTGGATCCCTTCCTTACATCTTATATGAAAATTAATTCAAGATGGATTAGGGAGTTATTATTTACTAAGGGTCCTACTGTTTCATTTCCAACTGCCACCTTGACTCTCTCTGTAGAAACTTCAAATCAGTGATGTGCTGTTAAACTTTTTCTTCCTGTGTCATAATTTTGCAGAGGCCTGACTATTTGTTTGGTTTTTATAAATAATTGTTTTATTTTATTTTTAATTGACAAATAATTGTATATATTTAAGAAGTATGATATGGTGTTTTGATATGAATATTTAACAACTACCTTGCCAGGAAAAACAATAATGCCATGATTTATAACATTAGACAATTTCTATGGTATAAATACTTCTACCATGGCCAATGACAAGTTATCAAGGTGATGTCATTAAATGCAGAGTTGGGAAAAAATGTGTACTATCCACGGTAACCAGCCAGTACAAGGCAGCTCCATTCACTACACAACTGCCTCAAATCCTTGAGGTTTTGAGGGCTGCCAGATCCTAAAGAGAACCCTTAAGCATAGCTCTTTCCAGAGCACGTCTTCAGTCTGCCTTGCTTCGAGCCCAGTTACCCCTGTATTAGTCATGACTAATTAGTCAGAACTAGGTTATGCTGCATAACGAATTAGCCTTGAAATCTTAGTGATTTAAAATAACAAAGGTTTGTGTCTCATTTATGATGAATATCCAGCATAGGTCCATGGAAGAAGGATACTCTGCTTATCGAAGTTACTCAGGGTTCCAGACTGGTAGGGACTTTGCCATCTGGAAAGTGCTGGTGTTAGTGAAGGAGAGCCTGGAGATTTGCACATAGGCTTTTCACCACTTTAGTTTACGTTTCATTGATCAGAACTAGGCTCATGGCCCCACCTAAGTGCAAGGGATTTGGCAAATGCGAAAGAGCAGATGGAATGTTTGGTGAGTACCACTGTCTCTATTACACCCATGATGATTTCAGCAGGCATCAGAACCTCTTGATAATTCAAGACATAACACATTCAGGGGAACCAGTAGGCTTAAAGGAAATAAAGGACCTGACTGTGAATACCTCAGGAAAATCAGGAGCTCAGCAAGAATCTTCAAACACTCATTTTTTTTACTCTTAATAGATATTAATGTACTAAACCAATCATTATTCTTTGACTGGAAAGGAAACTTACAGCTCAACAAAAATCCTAGGAAGGCTTTGCCCTGGTCCACTTTGCCATACTTGCAAGATGATGCAAGTCATCATGAATTAGCTTGTCTAAATAATAAACTAGCAATTTGAGGTTTTTCTGAGTCTAAAGCCCAGAGCTCCTTTGCCGGAGGATAGAACATTCCTGGGAGAAAAACCCCTCAGAGTCCCAGTCTCTTTGAGACAAGGAAAGTCTAAGACTGGAGAGACTGTGGGGTCCCAGGGACTCTTTCCTAAAACCACAGCATTTCATTTCCATTCAACAGATGTGTATTTTGCCTCCCCCTTGCACAGTGTGGGTGGGGGAGGGTCGTGCTCCAGGAGTGCTCTGTGCATACACTCACTTGCTCTCGCTCCCTTGTGAGCATGCCAGCACCTCGCCTCTGCCCAGGCTTGCATGGGCCCTACACATGTTGCTCCCGATCTGCTGGTTTACTGTTCAAGTTCCAGCGATGTATTCTTCACAGTGTGATATGCCACCGCGGGTGTTCCTCTTCATGAAGCAGAGGGTTGAGTTACAAAAGCCTACAGTTGCAAAAGGGATGTGGAAGCTTCCTCTAGGCCATTTACAGATGGGAGAGCATCAGGTTCTTCAAACTCTTTCAGTTTTTCCTGTGTCTCTGGGTTGATCAGACACAGCAATATTTTAATTACCTCTATTCTGAAAGCAAATAGCTATGAGTCTAGAGCTAGGAAAATACACCAAGGCAGGTATGAAAAAAAGATGATTTCAATCTAACTTCAGCCCTTAATTAATGGGCATGTGGACAAGCCTCTAGCATCTCCATTTCCTCGTCTACACATTGAAGGTTGTACTACAGTGATAGTTTTCACACTTTCAGAAACGAATTTGCATAAGGGGAGAGAAGCAAGTGGGCAGGGCTTCAGGACCCCATCCTGACTTCCAACCTAAGCAGATAACTTTTTTTACCCTATTAGAATTTAGAGTACATTTTTGTTTTGTTTTTAAAAATGTATCATAGCTTCATAAAAGTTGTCCTTAAGAAAATGTTTCTAATATGTTTTAAGTTTAAAAACCACTGGACTAATTCAACTGCCCAAGAGAGCTATAGAAAATAATGTGAACTTGTAGCACATGTGTCCCAGGAGATAAGGCTCTATGGCTTACGTGGCATTCAGCTGAGACATGTCCCTCTCTCACATAAATGGTCAGCCTGGCTCCCAGTTCTTCCACACTGTCCAGACTTCTATAATTGCAGGCTTCCAGTCAAGCCTCTTCATCTACACCCTGCCAGCATGTTACAAAGAAGCTCAGACTGTGTAAGTAACATGAAGCGTAATGGGTAGTAGGACTTCCCCGAAATTAAGGTAAAAGACCGCAGCCTGCATAGAGCGCATGCGGTTTGGAATATTTCCACTGAATATTAAATCATACAAGAATTTTCACTCATCTTCATCTTGGAGGTCACAACATGACTTTTCTCTAATGAATTCTTTATATTGGCAGCTCTTCTGTTTTCCTCCCTTCCTCCCCTGGCTCCTCACTTCCACCTCTACCCTCCTCCCCCCTTGCTGGGAGCAGCCCTCTCTTTTAGTCTCTGTGTGGGAACATATGGTAATACTTTCCCTTGATTTAGGCCTTGAATTTGGTCTACACCTGTGTAGACCTTCAAGTAACGGCTCAGCAGGCATCGCAGGAGGGTCGTACTCCAGAAGTGCTCTGTGCATACACTCACTTGCTCTCACTCCCTTGTGGGCTTGCCAGTGGCTCTCTTTCTCTCCCCAGGCTTGCATGGGCCCTCCAGATGTTGCTCCCAATCTGCTGCTTTACTATTCAAGTTCCAGTGATATATTCTTCACAGTGTGATATCCCACCCTAGTGTGTTCTTCATGAAGCAGAGG
>NW_012106919.1:7674732-7676206 GCF_000951045.1 Mandrillus leucophaeus | reverse complement strand
TGCCTCGGAGAAATGCTCTCATTTTTGCAATAGCACAGCAAGGTGGGTTGTAGTATAGTCAGTTTATCGATTTCACAGAAAAGGAGCTCATAAAGGTTACTTGCCCAAGATCACACAGCCAAACAAAGAAATGATCATAAAGCTTTCTTCCCCCAAATCAGCCACTCTCCAGGATTTTCAGGCATCAACAGACTCCCATCACATTCAATGCTTTCATACAAGTGAATTCTCACCTTAGCAAACCAGGCCCATCATGATCTGGTTTCTGTCCATCTTTCTGTTCCCCCATTTATACCAATCTTTCCCATCAGATGAAGCTCCTTGTGGTTCCTCAAACTACTGTATCACCCTATGTACATTATACCTGCAGTTTCCTCTTTCCATCTTTGTCTACCGCTAACTTCTACAACACTCATCCTATGGCCCATTTTGTCAGAAGCCACCCACCATATGTCTTACCACCAACCATCTCATCACAAAGGCAGACCTCATTACCAGTCCTCTTGCTCTTGCAGCGCTCTATGAATATCTGTACCAAAGCACTGAAAACACCATTGTGTGATTGTCTGCTGAGTCAGCTATCACCACTACAAGGCCCAATCCTCCTTGAAGGTATAGAACACATTTCATTTAACTTTGCATTCCCAAAGCCTACCTTAATACAGAAAAGAAAGTAGAACTCAGAATCTTTATTAAATGAATAAGAAAATGGGAAGGGAAGGGAAATAAAATAAAAAGGGCAAAAGGGTAGATGTTAAGGACTAAACTCAGGTCGGTCTGATTCCGAACTAGACAAGACTGTTACCATTCCATACCCAACCTAATGCTCCCCACTTTATCAAAGTTGTAACTCTTCTCATTATCCCTTCTCTTTTTAAATTATTTCTTTTCTTTTTTTTTTTTTTTTTTGAGATAGAGTCTCACTCTGTCTCCCAGGCTGGAGTGCAGTGGCGTGATCTCAACTCACTGTAACCTCTGCCTCCTGGGTTCAAGCAGCTCTCCTGCCTCAGCCTCCCAAGTAGCTGGAACTACAGGTGCCCATCACAATGCCCAGCTAATTTTTTTGTATTTTTAGTAGAGACGGAGTGTCACCATGTTGGCCATGCTGGTCTCAAACTCCTGACCTCAAATGATCCGCCTGCCTGGGCCTCCCAAAGTGCTGGGATTACAAGTGTGAGCCACTGCGCCTGGCTGGAAAGAAATAATTTGTACTGGGGGAGTTTATTCACCACAAGCACTATCCTGACTTAACCTTGTGAGGGCAACATGGTTTGCATCTCATAAGTGAAAAAACAAAACTCAGAGAAGTCAAATTATATGTTCAAGGTCACAGAGCCAAGAAGTGGCAGAACCGAGATTTAACAACAGACCTTCTTATTTCAAGCCAAACCTTCTTTCTTACTTCCCAAGCAGTAATTCTTTATTTTTGGAGCTATCCAGCATATCATAACCATAAACCCAGGTACTATAACAG
>NW_012106919.1:7670344-7674682 GCF_000951045.1 Mandrillus leucophaeus | reverse complement strand
TTTTTTTTTTTTCCTTTTGAGACGAGGTCTTGCTCTGTCAGGCTGGAGTGCAGTGGTGCAATCACAGTTCACTAGAGCTTTGAACTCCTGGGTTCAAGTCATCCTCCTACCCCAGCCTGCTGAGTAGTGAAGTTGCAGGTGCACACCACCACACCCAGCTAATTTTGTTTGTTTGTTGTTGTTGTTTTGTAGAGACAAAATCTCATTATGTTGCCCATGTTCTCTTTCCACTCAGGTACCAAGGCCTCCATTCTTCTCTGTGGCTATCAAGACAGCACATGTAGCTTTGCTCATCACCAACTAGCTCCCTTCTTGGATTTTCCAGAGTTTTCCATCCGACTTCTGTTTGATTTTTCTGTTTGAATCCTTCTATCCAAGAGAGTTCATCCAATAAAAACAAAAATAAATTAGATTCTGATATTACTAAAGGACAATATCTTAACAATGTCCTCTCCAAATAAATATTTAGGGTTGAACAGAATTTTAAATTTAGAAAACAACCTAATATAACTTTTTGCACTTCAGATTAATTTGTGGAGTATCATCCTTGCAAAAAAAAGTTCTGTATTTTAATCTCTTAATAACAAACTGCACTTTTAAACCACTTTCACTATGTTTTTCATATTATAAAATATTATGTATTTATTGTAGAAGATATACAGGTATAAATATACACAATGAAGAAAATTCTAATAAACCATAATCATACTATTTAAAGATAATCACTCTTATTTTAGTATTATCCTTTTTATGCATACATAATTACAGTCATGCATCACTTAGTGACAGGGTTGCATTTGAGAAATGCATCATTGAGCATTTTTTTTGTTGTGTACACATCACAGAATTTAGTTACACAAACCTACTTGGTATAGCCTACTACATACCTATACTGTTATGGCATAGCTATTGCTCCTAGGTTACAAACCTGTGTAGCATGTTACTATACTGAATGCTGTAGGCAATTGTAATACAGTGGTAAGTATTTGTGTATCTAAACACAGAAAAGGTATGAATTGCCCTATGATGTTGAGATGGCCACATCACTAGGCGATAGAAATTTTTCCGCTCCATTACAATCTCATGGAAATGCCACCATACATGCAGCCCACGGTTGACCGAATGTTACGTGTGTATGACTGCATTATAAGAATAGTTAATATCTACTCTAGGAATGCTGTGAGCCAGCACTGTTCTAAGCATGTTATGTGGATTATTTTAGCACTCAGAACAATCTCATTAGATTGGCAAAATTATCTCCACTTAACATATGGAGAAACCGAGGCATAGAGAGGTGGTTTGCCCAAGGCTACACACATATTAAGTGGTAGAGCTGGTACTTGAACAGAGGCAGCCTACCTCCTGAGGATGTGCTTGTAGCCCATAAAATATACTGCCTCCCACACTCATATAAGCTTGAGATCAGACTGTGAAATCTATGTTAGTAACTTGCTGATTTGTAGTTAATATACCTTGAAAAGTTTCCATGTAATTTAATATTCTTCTGAAGCATCATGTTAATGAGTGGCTAATCTTTCATCATTTTGATGAGCCATTATTAATTAAACAAGTTTCTATTGTTAAAAGCTTAGTTTATTTTCCAACCTACTATAAACATACTGTGACCAACAACAGTATAACTAATTTTTTACTGACAACTTAGAATTGAAATTACTGGGTTAAAAGATAGGAACTTGACACACACCCACCATTCACAGCCTCCAATGTAGCTCAAAAATAAGTAAATAAATTTAAAAAATGAAATACCCCAGTAATTGACCACTACAGTTGCTGACTAGCACAGCCTGCACTCTGGGGCTTTTCTGCCAAGTTCTTCCCTATTCTTGGAGCTGGTCATAATAAATGGAGGGGAAAAAAAAAAAACAACATCCTAAGCCAGGCATGTGCTGTTGTCAAAGACTGTCCACATACTTCTCCTTGGACCAGTGCCACCACCTGCTGCTGGGGAACATGCCTCCCTCTGCCTTTCTCCTCTGTCAACACCACACCAGAATGAGTTATCATTTGCAGTTCAGCAGTTGGTATCACCAACATAGAGGCCCTTCTCATTTGGAATCCTTACCATTGGAATGACAGCAGGGAAGAGGAGGTGCAGAAAGTTTCTGGAGGAGAGGTGTGAGGGGGATCCCTCCAAGTCAACTTGCCCCATTAACCTACATAGCATATCCATGGAGGACTCAGAGGAGGGAAACAGCAAAGGCGACTTTTAAAGAGACACTCCTTAGAAAGTGGGGATCCTCATTTAGGACAAGGAGATCATGTAAAATGACCTCAGCGACAAAAAAAAAAAAAAAAAAAAATAGAGATAAACAGCACAGCATGTCTAAGTGTTAATCAAGATGGTGAGGATAACTGGAGAGTCCTTCATGACCTAATTAAAATGAAGGAGAAAAAAGTTTAGAAAACAACATATTATGAAAGAACACAGCAAATACTGATGAGGTGGCTGGCATCCTGTGAGTTTTCTGTCAAACCATTTTGTCATAAATTTTAGAGCCTCCTCATCTGGATGCCACACGTGGAATGATGAGTAATGCTCTGACACGTTCATTCAAGCACATTTTATTGAGTCTTTAAAACTAACCAATACTTACCAAGCACTTTATAAAACTCTGTTAATACACATTATCACATCTTATCCTCCTAACAATCCTGTGGGGAAATTACTATTATTACTTAATTATTATTTATGAGTTACCTGAGACTAACAAAAGTTAAGTAGCTTACCCACAATCACACAGTTAGAACTGGGATTTGAACATGGGCTTCTTGACTCCAAATCCTCAAGCACCTACTATGTGCAAGACCCTGCCTAACAAGGTGGGCATCAAAGACCAGCAAGCCCTTAAAGAGATTGTATGAAGGTCCATTACGGGAGGAGACTGCCTTTTCTGTGCTTGGGACCAAGGCGTGCAGCAATCAACTGAACAAACAGTAAGCCCAGAGTTCTACTGTGTGCCTGACACTGACCCAGGCACAGTGGAAACAAAAGAGAAAGATATTATAACAACTGGGGGATCCTTCCCTTAATCATTAAGATTACCCAATTAAGACATTGAGGCAATTACCGAAAAGTGATGTTGTTAGTGTTGGCTAGAGTAATTAATGAACCTTTCATAAAGGAGCCAAGGCTTGATGTAAGAACAAGAGAGAAGGGATCATTTCAGTGATGGATCAGCATGAGCAAAGACCTGGAAATAATGACTAGCCATGATGCTGCACGAGGGATGAGGAGGATGAAGAGCTATGATGTGAAGAGCTATTATTCAAAGATAAATTTAACTGGAATACAGTGAAGTGTTAAAGAGAAGAAAAGAGGGATGAGGAGAATGGGACCAAATTATAGAAGGCCTAGAAAGCAAACGAATTCTATCCTTTCAACAAAGATTTACTAGGTTCCTTCTATATGCTAAATCCTGGGGATAAATAAATATGAGTAGAGCATGGTATCTTCAGAAGTAAGGAGTAACAAAATGAAAGTTTATCTCAAGATAACGTATAATCTCATAACTAGTAGGCAGAGCAGAAACAAGTAGGCAACAGAAATGTTACAAATCCACCCACAGTGGCAAGGTGGTTTTGGGGATATTCTCTAAGGTAGGCTACAGGTAGTATTTTCAGAAAGAAATGGGTATGAAAGAGTTCTGGTATCAGTGAAAGGAACTAGCTTTTACAGAAAGATTCCAATGTATGGGAATATTAAAGAAGGCAGAGTAAGGGAAAGGAGAAGCTGGAGGAGAGAGGATTCCAATATGAGAGGAACATAGGAATGTGAATGTGTTGTTACCTAGATCCTGAACAGGGTAAGAACCCAGGAATAGGGAAATAAGGTAGAAACCCAAATACTAGAATTAGGGCAAAGGAGCAGGTCTTGGAACCAAGGAACAAGGCAAAAGCCTGAAGACAGAAAGCTGACTGCAAAGTCAGTCTAGCCCAGAAGCATGACTGTTCACTGGACATGTGTCCCTGCCCAAATCTCGTGTTGAAATATAATCCCTGCCAGGCTCACATCTACAATTCCAGCACTTTGGGAGGCAGAAGCGGGTGGATCACTTGAGGTCAGGAGTTCGAGTCCAGCCTGGCCAATGGCTTAGTAGAAACCTCGTCTCTACTAAAACTGCAAAAATCTCAGCTACTTGGGAGGCTGAGGCAGGAGAATCACTGGAACCCAGGAGGCAGAGGTTGAAGCAAGCCAAGATCATGCCACTGCACTCTGGCCTAGCCAATAGATCGAGAGTCTGTTGAAAGGAAGGAAGGAAGGAAGGAAGGAAGGAAGGAAGGAAGGAAGGAAGGAAGGAAGGAAGGAAGGAAGGAAGG